>NW_020449863.1:307561-343325 GCF_003343035.1 Apteryx rowi | reverse complement strand
GGCCCGGCCCGCCGCGGCTCTTGTTGCGCCTGCCCCGCGCAGAGCGGGAGCCCCGCGGCGTCCCGTCCCCCCCGCCGCCGCCGCTCAGGGGAAAGTTTGGCGTGTGCCCGCCCCGCCGGGCGAAGTTGTAGCCGGGTTTGTTGGCTTTTTCCCTCCCCTCTCCCCCCGCCTCCCCTGGAGCCGGCTCCGCGCGGAGAGGAAATCGCGAGGGAAGCAGGAACTGGGGAGCGAGGCAGCGGCCCGGACCCAGGAGGCTCCTCGGCGCCGGGCCCGCCGCTGCCCGAGGCGGCGCAGCAGCTCCTGCCGCTAGGACACCGGCCCTCTGCCCCCCGGCGTCGGTGCGTGCGCGGGCGGGCCTGAGCCAGCGACCTGCTTTTTTCTTCCGTTTTCCCGCTTTTTAAGCCCCTTTTCTGCCCGCCCGCTTCTCCCTCCGCTTTGATATATGCTTCTGGAGAGCGACGTCCCCCCGCGCCGCCTCACCGCCCAGCCATGTCGGCGGCCATCTCTGCCGCGGAGAAAGTGGATGGCTTCACGCGGAAATCGGTGCGCAAGGCGCAGAGGCAGAAGCGCTCGCAGGGCTCCTCGCAGTTCCGCAGCCAGAGCAGCCAGGTGGAGCTCTCGCCGCTGCCCCAGCTCAAAGGTACCGCCGTCCCCTCTCCCCCCCCCCCCCCGGCTACAGGTGCCCGCGCCCCCGCGCAGGGGCCGCGCAGGAGCCGCGCTTGCCCTGGCGCAGCTCCTCCTCGGCCCTAAGAGCTCAGGATCAGGGAGAAGCGAGAAGCAAAACCTTGCAGCAGGCGGCGGCGCCGCCTCCCGCGGGGGGGATTTTGCAAAGAGGAGCTCTGCGCCCGTGGCATGATATCCTGAGTTGTCGGAGAGGGGTTTGCCTCTGCCTTGCTTGGGCTTTCCCGTCTTCCCCGGTTCTTGAATGACTTTTTTTTGCTCGTCTGTTTTTTAATGGTCAGGAGCTGCCACAAAGCCTTTCTCCTGCTTAGTGTGGTGCAGGATCAGTCGCACAGTGAATGAGAGTTTTTGGATGCTGGCCTCACTGAAATTCCCCCAAAATAGTGGAGGTTTGTCCTGTGTCCTGAAGCTAAAATCTGAAAAGACTATGTTTGTTAGAAGATTACAAAAATAATTGTAGCCTTCCACACCTTTAAACATCAAATTGAGGTTGTACGTATTTTGTGTTGTTTTTAAAAGTTACAAAAATAGTTATTAAGTAGAGAATATAAACTTGTTATTAAAACCAAGTATTTGACAAGGGCCTTAGAAATACGGGAAAGGTGTTGCCTTGACGTTACCCGAAATACTACGTTTAYTGATGCTAGTGTTGGTCTTAAGATTTTTGAAGCTGTATCATATGATGGTGGAAAGAAGTCTCAACTTGCAGCAAACATCCAAAATTTAAGTGCCATTTGGCCAACTTAAACATAGTCTTAGATATCAAATAACTCTGATTTTTTGCTGCTTGATTTTTATGGCTTTTACAGTCATGTTTCATATTTCAAGACTTTTTTAACTCTTGAGTGGTAGGTGTACACAGTAGACAGTGTAAATCATGAAACCGTCTTAGCAGAAATGTTATTAAATGCAAATAAGCTTGGGGAGGAAGGTAACAAGGGAGTGTGTCGTGTCCCCCCCTCCCTCCCATATCTGTTGCAGTGACTGTGGGTGTTCTTACTGCTTGGTTAGGGTTTTCGGGTTTTCATTTCTCTGTCAAGTTCTGTCCTATCTTGGTAAGCTAGTTTAATTTGAGGAAACTGGAATAATTGTTTTAATTCTTAACCAGACTAATTTGTTTGAGATCAGAATTCAGTTTCTGCTCTTGGTATGGCTAAATTTCTGTATATTTTTAATAATGAAAGACTAATTTGCATAATGTTTAGACAGTGTATTTTGCTCAAACATGATTTTTATAATACTGCTGCTGATACCTTGTAGAAGCACTTGGTAAATATCACGCATAGGTGGCAGACTTCAGGAGGTTTTGGTCCTGATTCTGCAAACAGTTAGGCATACATGCTTATGCAAGAAGTAATCCAGCTTAAATAAGTAAAATGTCCAAGTTTACATTCTTTGCTGAATTGGGACTTAATATTAATTTTTTACTCTGTACAATTAAGTTTTATAGTTTTGTGAGTGTGGTTTTAAAGCTGTGTTCTTGTAGTATAGAGAAATTCTGCGTGGCATCAGTAGCTCAGACATTTGGAAATTTGAGGCCATAAACAATCAGAGGAATGTCTTCAGTTATTCAGAGTTTCATTAAGAATTTAAGGCAATTCAAACTACTATGGAAAATAACATCTGGCTTTGTGCTTATGGTTTAAATTTAAAGACTCTTACTCTAAACCTGCTTCAGAATATAAATTGTGAGCAAAATACAGAACTGCTTTTATGAGTTAGCAAAATAAAAAGCCACTAGCGACTATCCCGGTTAGCCAGCTATCAGAAAGTCAGGCAGCACACTTCTGCATATTTTCTCCCTTGGATCTGTGATGTTTGAATATACTGAGAATTTGAATTGTCCTGAACATAGCTGTATGATGTTTTGCTGCTATGAGACAAAACGTAGCGTATGATGTTTTTCTCCCCTTCTATGTGACTCCTTCTCTTCATTCCTCCCTCTTAAACATCCCCAACCCACCTCCCAAAACAAAAGAGCTTCTAGAAATAAAGTGTTTGTTCTCCAGAAATATATGGTTTTATAAAACTTGTGTTCTAGTCACGTGTCTTGAGCAAATGAAGCTTTACTTTATTACTGAACTCTCCATTTGCTTCAAAGAATAGTTGTGATGCTGCCAGTGTAGTGTCATCTGTGAAGTAACAGCCAGCATGCCCAGGGAGGGGCTGAAAAAGGAAAGTGTAGTCATTACGCTAATGCCTGAGGGTGCTCAGCATGCRTTTATGAAATTAGATTAAGACTCTCTGCTTTTTCAGGTAAATTCAGATAAATGGTTAAACACAGATGTTGGAAGCCTGTGTTGGGAGGAATTTTGTAGGTGAAAAAGCAGTGTTTGGCGTTCTACTGCTGTAAAATATTTCATCTTTTCTATAGTTACTGTCTTGTTTCATTGTTTCAGAGAAAATAAAATATTCTAAAACTCCCAGACAGGTTTGTCAGACTGGCCCAAAATACTTGCATACTATTGTACTGGAAGGAGAGATCTTCTGAAAGAAGAACTAATCATTTACTTCTAACAAATATCTTACTGGGTAGATGGTTTTTTTTTTTCTTTCATCTAGGGAATGTTGTGTATTTGTCACTAAAATGGCCAGATCAGATTGTGTAGCATGCTTTCCCAAGCTTCTAAGTAGTATTGTTTGAAAGCCTGTAGACAGGTAATATTGTTAAAAGTACATTATTTTCGGTGTGCTGCTGTTGTCTTACCAAAATTCCTTAATTTAGCTGCGTGATATGTCACCACCAGGAGAAGATGCTTGTCTGTGCCTAGTAAGTCACTGTCCCAAGTGGTATTGTACTGTAACTTCAGGGGTTTGGGGGGGGGGGCAGAATTGTGTGACTCAGTTAAGATTCAGCTTATTTTTGTGTGTGGTGTAATATTATGTGTCAGTTTTAGATAAAAGCTCAACAAAGCCTAGCTGATATCAGGATATATAAATTAGTAATGTGTTCTTCAGTTAAGTTAGCAAGTTTCCTATGTGTTTGTTATTCAGGACAGTTTCCATTTTACTGTATTATTTAAAAGCTTACTAAAGCTGTAGCAGGTTGTGTGGTTTGGAGTTTTGGGGGTTATTTGGTTTTGTTTTTTAGCTCCTCTGCCTTTTGTTACTTTATAGCTTACAAATCCTTTGAATATGGACAGCCAAAAAAATGCACTGGTTAACAGCAGGATTTTGTCATTTAGTGGACAATCCTGACACTGAGTTTAAAGAAATTTGTCAGAGGAAKTATTATTTTAACATTTTAAGAATTGGTAATTGTGTCTTAATAATTTAGCAAATCATTTTAAAAGACTGTAGTAGCACATGCAGTTAGCTTCATTTTTGAAAGCAACTTGATCTTGAAATCAATATCACTCATTATGATATAAGTATGCATACATGTTTCTGGTGTGTATTTTTTTTTTCTAATGTGTGTGTGGGGGGGAGTTGAAGAAGCATGTAAAAATGGTGAACAGAAGTGAGGAAAGAAAAATTCTTGTTTCAAACATACAGCTTATTGCTTTTATTTAGCATAATTAATATGGTCTGTTGGATCATAAAGCAAATACACCTTTTACCTCTGTACCAAACATGTCAAGTACAGCTGGAAGGAATAAGCATTTCCTGATATCTTTCTGTGATCTGCTCAAGACTGAAAATCCTTTTGGGAAGAGATGGGTCACCCCAGACTTCTTTCCGTATACAGAGAACAAAACTAATGAAAGAAATTCTTAGTGTTCACTTCCAAATTAAATTGTCTCCCCATGGAGAAAACTCAGGCACTTACAACTGAAGAACTGGAAATTGGTTCAAAAATCTGTCAACTGTAGGCTGGGGGGGGGTTATAAGAATCTCTGTGGGGCAGAGGGTTATGGTGGGAATGGTGAAGGATACTGGAATAAGATGCTTATAAGATGACTTTCTAGTATGCAGTTTGGACATCCAAATACAGGGGCCAAAGTGAGTGTTAACAATAGTATCCTCAACCCTTGAGAGAGAGAGCGAGCTTGTTCTTAACTGGAAACCAGGTGCAGTGTTCAAGCTAGGCTTTTGTGGAAACGTTAGAGGCAGACTAAATAAACTTGATTAAAGGTTTAATTTTAATATTACTTAAATTCATTGGGGTCAGTTCAGACCTTAAACTTCTGATGTTTTGAGTCATACAGTATGTATTTCAGAATAATAAAAATAAATGGAGCTAAAGAGCTTAGGGGGTTTTATTCTCATACTAACATTAAGTTGCCTTTGCTCTCAAAAGGAAAACATCCTTCAAAAATTTTAGAATGGTTTACTTTTACTACTGCCTTTGTAAATATTTGTAAGTGAAATGACAGTTCTATGTCTCTCAAGTTTGCGTTGGTTTCTTGTATTCCAGATGATTCATTGCTACTTCCTCCTCTGTAGCTCCCTATCCTATACCTTTTGTATTCAATATCACTTGCAGCTATAATCTTCCTAGGTAAGATTTTCTTTAAAAGGCTTTGTTTTGGTTTTGTTTTTTTTTCCCAGATGAAGAATGAGGGTGTTCTATAAAGAATTTTGGTTGAATTCTTATGTATAATCTCAACAGGGCACGCAGTTAGTATAGTCAAAATTTCTGTTTAGTGAAGTTACAGTTTTGAAAAATAGAGGAGCTGTAATAGAGAAGATTTAAGAATTTTTTAACATTCTAATATAGTTCCATGAAAAATGGACTGTTTAATTTTTTCTATATTAAGGAACGTTCTTAGTTTATGGAGTGGAACATTTGGTCTTTAATTCTTAAGGAATTGACCTTTCTTATCCTTAGACTTGAATTTTTGGTCTTAGAATATACTTCCATCAAGAGCAATTCCTAAATATAGAGCCTATTGACAGTCTTCACATGAACTTTTCTATTTAAATCTTTCACATCTTCTGTGTGCCAGCTTAGTATCAGATTTCTTTTTCCATATTCGTTGCTTTCTAGTTTAGTCAGATATTAGTTTTGCAGGTGCTGAATTTAATGTTAGCTGCTGTAAGAAATATTAATGTAATTACTGCTCCAGGCTATCTGATCAAAAGAACATGACATCAATCTACAACATCCTTTTTAATATCTATCTATGTTAGAATTATTCTGTGCTTTTGAAAAGGTGCTGTACCAACAGTTCTGGAGAGATTAATATTTTATTTAAGTATAGAAGAGGCCCTTCCATTGGGAAGGGCATAAAATTCAGCTTCTGTGCCAATGTAATCCTGACACTTGTTTTAATCTAGCAGGCTAAAATTATATAATTTTATATATATAATTTATATATATAATGTGTGCGTGTGTATGTAGTTTCATAACAATGCGTGGAGTTCGAAGGTTGGAATCACAGTTTAACTAAACAAATAGGTATTAAGTAATGTCTGTTGTGTGACACCCCCTTGGCAAACCTCTCTACTAGGAACTAGACTGACAGTGCCAGCTTCTTTTTAATGTCCAAATCATTGTCTGATTCATTGATTTTTGTCAGAGAGTCACTGAACTACTTTCTATTAAGTTTTGCTGAGTTCATGGTCAGTAAAGTATGTTGTCTAAGGGATGCGTATTTGATGCCTCTGACTTAAAGGCAGAGCCCATCTTAGTTAAGGTCACATACAATTTTCCTTCACAAGACCTTATTCTCAGCTGCTTACAACACTGCTAAACTGTTTGGGCTGAAGTTTTCCATGCCAAGTATGGACAGTTTTTTTTTTTTGTTTCGGTTTGGTTTCTTTTGGAACTGTTCCTCAAGCTAATTTTTTTAGTTTCAGAAAAAAACAGTTCAGCTGCTTCTAAGACTAGAATAAAAATGAACTGTATATTGTCAATATTAAAAATCTTCAATTGTCTTGACCTCTAGTGTTTGCTGTACTTTGGACCTTAGCTTATAGCTCTTAACGAAAATTGATCTAAATTGGTCCAAGATTGATCACTTGCACTTGCCCAGGAGCTTTCCTAGCTCAGTAGCAAGACTGAGTCAGTATCTGCTATACCTCCTTCATGCTCTATGAAGAACCACCTCTTTTGCGGCTGCTATGCATGGTTTTTCTTTACTTTGCTTGTCTATAGTTGTGCCAGGCACTGCAGCTGAGTGTATGGAAAACTTGTGATTTATTTTCCTACAAGCGAGAACCCAGAACTGTATTGTGGGTGACAGGACAATGTGGCAGTGGTAGGCTAAGCAGAGATGGTAAGTGGGAAGAGAGGGCAGAAGGGTCTATAGCTGAAACTAGCTCCTCTGCAGTAGCTGCAGTAAATCTGGAATTTTGAGTCTCAGACTCCTGTTCTGCTAAAGGCTGGCTTTGAAATTTTCTGAAAATGTTTCCTATCAGGCTCTTTTCTAGTTTATTCATAGTTGGGTTTTTTTGTTTGTTTGTTTTGTTTTCCCCTGTAACCATGATTTTTGAACTTCCCATGTCTCTGAAAGTAAATCAATCTTCCTGAAATTTCACAGACTCAGATTCTTTTTTTTCCCCCTCTGTAAATCAGGAATTGATTGCAGATAAGTCAGTTCATTAAATGAAAGCCTATACTTGAGGATTTAAAAATTGGGAAAGCTTAACTGCAGTTATTTTCATAAAAGCATGAAATTTGCTGTCAATCCTTGTGTTTAAAAGTGCTTCTGGCTAGTATATGTTGTGGGGGAACTGAAGCAGAGACTGGCTGAGGGAATGTAGGTGCAGAATGCTAGGTCTTAGCTTTGCGAGGGTACAGAGGCTGTGGGGAAAAGGCAGCAGTCTGCTAAGAATCACAGGTGACCTGTAGCCTGCTATGAAGTAGCATGTGCTGCTGCTACGAATATAGTAAAGGGGAAGGGGTTGATAGCAGGACTGTGCTGTTCCATTGTTCGGCTGCCATCAGGAGAGGATTTCCACCCCATTCTTGTCTAAAATTCCCACTCTTTGCCATCGTTTCTCACTGTCTCACCAAGTAACAGTGGTGAAATCAGTAGTTTTGTCATAGCTTTTGTCAGCTGCGTGATAGGGTTCAGAAGGGAAATGTGAATTTTGCTGTGGAGCTGGGAGTGCAGGTAACAACAAAAATTGTATTTGTGTGTGTAGGTTCAAGAATAGTGCTGCAAAAGGAGTATTTGTTAATTTTAGTAAGTGATTACAAAACCCTCAAGAATTAATAGCATTAAAGCTACTCCCCACATAATGGGAAAACTTTCAATTTGTTATGCAAGTTTACTTTTCAAATTATTGATTAAAAGCTTTTATATCTGAGACCATTGTGTGCTTGGAGAGTTGACAAACTCTGGATATCAGAGGTGAAAGCAGCCCAATAGATGTTTGCAGAAGTGTTGAAAGAGGAAGGTGGAGTGAGTGGTTTTGGAGAAAGACAGTATAGCATGGCCTGGGGAAGCTGATCTGGAGGAGAGTGGAAATAAGAAGTCAGAGCAATTAGTCAGAGTATGAAACTTTACGTCTGCCCTTGCAGTAATTGAGAGCCAGCAGGGTGCATCACTGCATAAGCAAGTGAAATTTTAGAAGTGATTTTAAATAGGTTACTTTGTTTCTGTAGATGGTTGGTCCTTTAAAAAATGTAAATCAAAAGTGCATCTTTTATTGTATTTGTTTCTTCCCATATAAAGTTCTGTGAGAAAATGGAAAGAAATTTGGGTTAAAAAAGGTTCAGTTGAGGGTAATTGAGTAAAATTTTTGAAAGCTGCATGATGTTTCTAATCTAAAAAAAATTCTGTGCTTTTTTAAAATATGGCATAGGTGTAAACTTTTTACATTAAGATTGAAGTCCTGTAAAGTAGCATAAATTTTGGCCTTACTTGTATGTGACGGGAACAAATGAGAATTGCACGTAAGTGTTGAATTATATATGTAAAATGAACTTGTGCATTTCAGCATTGTTATATTCAGTAGAGAAACAGCAGCTCATTTTAAGCCCCAAAGTTAAGATGCAAATGCTAAAACTTTCTAGAGAGGTGGAGGTTGAGTCCCACAGTACAATCAGGAAGGGCAAGGTTTGATAATTTATATTTTTCCCTTAGGAGAAGAAAGCAGGAGTGAAATAAACTTGGTACACCAAAATGGTGTAAATTGAGTGTAAAAAAAAAAAAAAAAAAAAAAAGTAGCTAGGAGATTTTGCTGAACTGGAATCTATTTGAGTGTAGGATCCCTCACTACTGAACACTTGGTGTTTACAGACCTACAGTGTATGGTAAGAAGAACAGAACTGTTTAATAGAGTATGGTTAAAGTTGATGAAAAAAGTGGTTCAAACAGCCTTTTATTTATAAGGCTGGATGCCTAATTTAAGCAAAGTGGGTAAAGAGATCCTTGAAGTGCTTGAATATTCATCTGCTCAGGATGATAATCTATTCCCATTGAGGTCAATGGGAGTTATATCGCTGAATGTAGCAGAGCCAGGATTTCACCTGTGTTTCCAGCCTAATTTAATGTTGGTTCTTCCTACTACAACATATATATCATGATTAAGTATCTTGTTATTTCATTTGTCTTAGAAACCTTTGAAAATTATGAAATATTAGTTTAGCCATTTCTTAAAGTGTACATTTAACCAGGGAATTAATCCAGTATCTGTAACTTCCACCCTGACTTACACAGGGAGTCCAGGGAAGAGGACTTTTTCCCTTGGCTTTTGAAGAGCTAAACTGGATGTTTCCTCTGGCACAGATCTCTTATTAAATTACTCCCCTATACATCCTCTTCACACATTTAAAATAGTGTAAGTGCTAAATTCACTGCAAACTGAGATTCTGTACTTCTGTAAAGTAATGTTTAACAGCTACCCCTTGGTTTCAAAAAAGGTGTCTTTGTATTGCCCTCAATGCTGATTTTTGCCATGTGGAAATGACAAGGGCATTTTGTCAGATTGGGGTGGGAGGAAACTTGATTTGTAGTGTTGAGTTATATTTTCTAGTGTGATGCCAAGCTGGAGTAACTTTAGCATTTTACTCAATTTTATTCTTGGATTAGGTGGACAAATAAGTGGTCCAGGAGGGAAGGAATACAAGTTAATAGCTTAAAATCGTACACTTTAGATCCATTTATGACATGCTTCATTAGCAGCACTCAGTATTTATAAAATACCATAATTTCAGTCAAACTGGAGTTTTACAGTTGACTTAAAGGGAAGTTATTCAAATGGTAAGAACAGTTTCTATCCTTTCAAGTTTAAAAGGTGCAAATGAAGAATGTGTTTTAGTCTTTTAAGTATGCTCATATAAACTGAGGGTGTATTTAAATGCTGTGCTGTGTAATGGTTATTGAGTTTAAACATTTACTTAACATGTATGGCATACAACTTTGTCACCTGCTTTTTGCTGTCCTTATTCCCTAGTATTTACTTGTACATACAGAGTGCTACAGCTGTTGAAAAAAAATAGGGAACAGAACTGTTCAGATTACTCGCCTTTAAATTTTGAGCAGTGTAGATGTGAAACAGTTCCTTGAGTCTGCAACCTGAAGGGCGTTTTGCAACTTCAAAATGATGTGTGAAAATCCTGAATTGTATYTAACACTTAGATTTCAGTAAATGGTATTTCTGTAAGAACAAATGTTTGTGTTTAAAAAAAAAAAAAAAGTTGACATGTCTGTTCTGAAGTTGACAGCAGCTATTGTAATTTGATACAGTATGTATTTTAGGAGTAAGCAGCATCCTACTAATTTGTTCCCTTCTGATCTTTTTTTGATCTGGCAATGTCAGAAACAGTCTGTAGCCTCTCTTCCTTTCTGTAGAGTCTCTGGTGTTTTGCTGGTGGTTAATTTTTCGCATGTGTTAGCACGTAGGCACATGAGTGAGTTACAGGGAGTAAAAGTTGTTGTGTGCTAGCTTATTCGTGGTAACTATTTCTGTGCTTTAGCTTGTGGCATGTGTCTGATCTGCGCTAATAACCTTTAAAGAGAGAACCTGTTTATATACCCAGAGCTTTACTTTGACCTTAATTTGCTCTCTTTTGTCAGGAGAGCATTTTGAAAGCATGTATGTTTTACCATAACAAAAGCCTTTGTTACTTTCCATATAACGAAAGCTATTTAGGACTTGTATTTTCTGTTTTTGGAAAGCAGTTCCAATTCTCAGGCCTTTGTATCACTCTTTGTAATTTTAATTTACTTTGAAGGTTGTCATCTATCCCATCTTCACATCTTCAGAATAACAATTTCCCATTCCAAAAGCCATTTACTGCCCCCCTCCCCCAGTCTAATGGTCTGGCTGTGCATGAAAATTTTGTGGCAGGAGGTAAACACTCTTAAATTTAGCACAATCTTTCTTAAAGAGGCAGGGTTCCTTTTTTAATTATTTTAAGATCAAAATTACTTAAGATTGATCATGAACTGTTAAACCTCCATCAAGCCAGTGAAACCATTATTTGGGATAACATCTCATGTGGAAGAGAGAATGCTAATTCCTAAAGCCTCTGGTTATATTCAAGATAGGTCTGTCCTGGCATATAATCAGTCATTAAAACTGCTTGATGGTTTTTAAATGAAGACAGCAAGTATAGTTATGGTGTATGCCAAAAACATAAATGAATGTGCTGGGGAATGTAATAGTTGGCTTACTTGTGGAAGAAAGCTTGTTTCAAATTCAAGAGAAGTAGCATAAGTGGTTTTTTGAAAACTTATGCTTCAGCTGTGTAAGAAGTAAAATTTCTTTGCCTTTTATAATAAGTGCATAGTATCATGCTGAGCCAAACTCTTGTATATGGTTACTCATATGCGAATTGCTGAACTCCTCAGTACTTCTGTTAAAAGCAGTATTGAATCAACTATGTCCCGTCATTGGACAATATTTTTTTCTGGAGTTTTTTATTGCATGTAACTCTCTGAATTTCAGTTAGGTTCTGGTGATCTGCTCTTCTTCTGTGATAAATGCTGTGATGGGAAATGCTTGTATGGTTCATGTAGGTTTTGTTAAAGCTGATTTTCATGGTGTTTTAAGTTACCATTCCAGTGGTTTGTAGTGTGTGGTGTGTCTTGCCATTCTTTTACTTTTTGAGGACCAATCTTGTCTTCTGTTTAAAAAAAAAAAAAAGGGGGGGGGGGGGGGAGGGGTAGGAAATAGGACTATTAAATATGAAAGCACTCCAGCCGGTTGCTTTCTTATGTTCTGAAGTATCTCGGTTGATTTAAATCTTCATTAAAATTGGCAGACTTAACACATTGGTAGCCAGAGACTATAATTATATAAGATTGTAAGAATGTTTGGAAGATGGTAGAAGCCATTTAGATAGGAAGATGCTTACAGTTTACCATCGTTCGGGAGAGCCTTGTCGCAGAAGGTTTGTGACAGATGTTTTTGGATCAGTACTGGCTTTTCAGGTTTTCTGAACTGATTTGTTAAGGTCAAATGCTGGCCACCTGGAGTGGGAGAACAGACTAACAGAACAAACACTCTGTGTTATTGGATGCAATATAGCTTTTCAAAAGTACTTCTACTGTTGCAGTAAACAATTTTAAAATTCTGTATAGCGTAGATAATTTTGTAAATTAAGTTTTATGAATAAAAATCATTATTGATTGTTATCTCTGTCTAGTTTTACTTCTCAGATGTGATCTCCCCTCCCCAAGATAGCAAGGAATTAATCTTAAATCCATAATATTTTAATGAGAGAAACTTATGATTTCTTAACCATTTCAAAAAGAAATGGAGATTTACTTGGACTGGTGGTTTTTTTTTTTTTTTTTTTTTTTTACATGACTGGTTGGAGAAAGACTTATATTAACAACTTAGTCCCTACTGCATGTGTTTTACCTGTTGATCACATGGGGAGTTGCAGTATATTTTTTAAGTATTGTTCATGTGGATCTCCTGGTTGTCTCCAGGACTTGCTTTTCAGGGTAGTTTACCCGTAAGTGGAAGTTCAGCAGATGTTCAGCTCATTGGCTTGATTGCTCCCTTGCAGTCCTTTTGATCTCCTTTTGAGGTAGAGAGGCCAAGTATTAATGTTAGTTAGTGCGTGTTAGTCACATACAGGATGGACCAGTGTGCCTTCTGTACCTTTAATTCTTTGTCACGTCTTTATTTTGGTATGTGGTATGGGCTTCCTTGTAGCGTAATACTTGAGAGAACGGTGTTCTATTTGGTTGTCTTTCAAACCTCGCCCCCAAGTGAACCAACCTACACAGCACCCTATTGTATAGGGAGCTGGTGAACTTCTAAGACAGATAACGATGTTCTATCCGGCTTGGAAAATCTGAGCTCTGTTTAGTGAAAACATGCGAAGAAGCTTACTCAGCCCCTTCCAGAATTCCAGCAGTAGCTGTAGGCTTTGGGTTACAGGTAATTTGAAAATACATGTTGTTGAACTCTGCGAAAAAAATTGTCTATCAAGAAATAGCATTTATTCTTTAGGTGCCAAAATTTTTCTGTATGAAAAAATGAAAACACTGATGACAAGATTCCTTGGACCTGAGGAGTTGCATAATTACTGCTCTGAGTAGCCCCACAAATTTCTGTTGGGCTGTTGATCCGCCAGCTGCTAGAATTGTGTTAGCATCTTGTGTGGGCATAAGAACATTTTGGACTTCCAGCACAAATGAGTATACTCTGAACTTTTATACATGGGCAAYGTTTTTATTTAAAAAAGGAATCTAAAGCTGCTTTCCAAAAAACCAAAAATGTGTTATTCAAAAAAGCAACTAACTTAACTGCATAGTTAGGATTTTCCAGTTATCGCATACCTTTAAGGTTGGATGATATGGTTCCAAAAGAGACAGTAAACTAACTGCTCACTGCAGCTGAAAGAGAAGTCTGCTCCCTTTGCTAACCTTGGGCCAGACCTCATGATCATCAGACCCTTCCAGAAGCCATTTAAACTCGCTAATATGGCTATGTTATTGAGTTAAAGCAGCTCACAGAAGAGTCTGACAAGTTCCAGAGCCAGTTTGAAGGATGGATGTGACTGGGAGCAGAGGAGGGAAAGGCAGGAATAAATGAGCGGGGTTGGGGGAGGGAAGGAGAGACACATGATGACTGAGACCTCTTCCTTTCAGTGTCAGCCAGCTATTTAGCTGCCTGTCAATCTGCAAATGTACGATTTGGAAACCTGGAAATACATTCTGTCCCGTGCTGCAACATTAACTGAATCAAATACTCCTTTTCTTAACAGTGCTTCAACATGCCTATAATGTAAACGCTGACAGTCTACCTTTCAGATGCTACAAGAGATCAAGGCAGTAATGCACATGAGAACTCCACAGGATAAAAACAAATCTTAGATTTAGGTCAAGCAGTACTGCCTATGCTTGATTTATGTTAGGTAGGCCAACATTTATCCAGACTAACCCCCTTCCAGACTAAGAGTGTCTCTGAAAAGAGCAGGCTGTGCAACAGTACTGATAATTTACGGAAATCAAGAGAGAAGAAATACTTGATGCCTCAGAGGACGTGTGCTCCTCTCTTCGAATCAGTGTCAGGTCTTCATTCTGCTCCAGCAGATCCTTCCACCATTGAATACAGCTACATATAACACAGTAAATGTAACTGGAATATAGAGACTACATGCTAAACTTTAAACTGTAGAGTATGACATAACTATGGCATGTTCCTTGTTCTTCTGTATTTCAGTTTGTCAGGGAATTATGCAGAAGTGTAGGATTGACCACCAGGTTCAATTTAGTGTAGGGATGGTTGCATTTTGGGGTAGTTCCTTTCTGTTCCCTAACATCATTGTCCTCCAAGCCTTTAAAAAGGCTGTATGTGGACTGTTCTAGGGGGCTTTCAGAACATTTTATGGTTGTTTCTCTGGCTTCTGCATCTCCATGGAGTAGCATTTTTCAGGAAAAAGTGGAACTGTTCAATTAGAGATATTTTATATATATATATTTATTTATTTATATTTATTTGTTTATTTTTATATGTAAATAATGTGTGAGAGGCTTTTTGTTTTGGAGGGAAGGGCGTTTTGTTTTTTTGTTTTTTTGTTTTTTTTTTCTCTCCCCCTCTTCTCCTCTCTGAATTGTGTAGTTGAGAGAGGAATTTTTATAGACTTAAATTCCAGTTTCTGCTAATGAAGCAGGGATTATGTTAGATATTTTGGCTTGGTACAGTAGATCTTGGGTAAACAATTCTTTTGAGAAAGGAGAAATATCCTTCTTTTCCCTGCAGGAGCAATGCTTGTAGACATATGAGATAGATAAATTGAGGGAAGAGGTCACTGTAGTCTCACTGTTAGTGATATGATGCTGTTTGTATTTCCAGCTGTATATTAGTGAAGTAGCTCTGTGATTGTGAAATCTTTCTTTCCCCCATCTATATTTTGGTTCAGCCCTTCCCGAAATAAACATTTCTTAACTAGTTACTCCATGCTCAGAGCTGAATTGATAACCTCATAAGTTTGAAAGCATTCGATTTAGAGATTAAATCTGTATATTCATCCAGTTTTAATGCTTAGTAACCTCTGCACACAAGGAACTTCTGAGTCAACTTGTTTGTAATGTTTTTATTGTTCGATATTATGGCTGCTGTTTATAATGACTAGATTTTTGTAGATACTGGAAATAGTTGGCTGAGATTTTAAAATGCTGTAAAGCACAAGGATCAAAGAAATACATTTCTAACTGATGAAAATAGTTCTAGTTTCCATTGTGGAAATGACCAGAGGCAATGAATATCCTTAGAAAGCATTAAGGTATAAGTGGATGGTAACTTACAATGATTTGTGGTTGTCAATGTATTGAAATTTTTGACTTTAGGATTTCCTACCATTATATCTGGTTAATGACTGCCTTTTTGTGGTTACTTAAAATTTCATTACCACCTTCCTAAGGATCTCAGATTAACTGATGAACAACCTTTCAAAGAATGTAACAGTGGATTTAAGGAATTTCCTAAGTCATGCTTCTGTTGGGCAGCCTCTAGAAAATGGAGTTATGAGGCAAGTGGATTTTGATCTCCTAGTTCAGGTGGTGTCTAGAGCATATTGTGTGTGCATGTGTATTTTTTTATGTGTAAATCTTGAAACTCTTCTGAATAGGATTAAATGCTTTTGTTCCCTTTTTTGTGTCCTTTAGGTTCCCTCATGTTTGTGGGGGGGGGGTTGTTTTGTTTTTATTATTTATTTATTTATTTATTTATTTTTAAGGGACTTTTCCAACAACATACAGAGAGTCAGGGACAGGCTGGTAATAGAATTCAGGTTTTGGGTTGTGTTTTCATTTCCAAATACAGCCTGTCAGCAGGGTTATTTTACTGCAGCATCCACTGTCTACTTTGACATTGACTTCTATGGACCTTGAGCTGTTTATGGTATTTGAAGAAAAGCAGTTATCTTGAACCTCAGCTGTATGGTGTAAGTCCTAATGTTAAATTGAAAATGGTTAAAAAAGTCATACCACAGTTGTTACGCTACTAAAGCTAAAAGTCTCTGGTGTTGATGCAATTATAGTGGCATAGTTTATTGTATTCATAGAACTGGAATAAACTACTACAGTATGATTTGTTTTTATATATATATATTTTTTGTGTGTGTGTGTGTGTGTGTGTGTGTGTGTAGAGTTGTCTAGCCTCAGTTGTGCTGGGATAGTTAAAGTAAAACATAGTTGAAGACAAGGCTTGAACAGTCAAGTACTCTATCTGATGAATGACATTTCCCAGCTCACTTGATCGTTTCCATGGTACCTCCCAACATGCCTGGAATAAATGCACTATATGTCAAGTAGGGATTGAGCAYGAAGACAGGTAGTGATGATAAGTAACAGAAAGCTAGTTCTGCTTTTATTTGTGATGGCTGCACTTAACTTTTCTCTCTTGTAAATGTCTTTATTTTATGATTTCCCCTTAAGTATGGATGTATGCATAGAAGAGAATAACTTCTTTTGATTATCTTTTAAATGATATGAGTAACAAAACTGATCAATGGACAGGTTYTTCTTTTGAGAAAACATGTCTAATTGAGATGGATCAGATTGCTAATGAAATGATGCGGTGACGTGTGCCTGGAGGGATGCAGTCTCTGTTGCTCTAATGTCTAAATAAAAATGACTCTAATGTCTAAATAAAATAATACAGGTTTTTCTTTGATATTACTTGCTTTTAACCTTAGTTCTTTAGTTTTTAACTGGTACTAGGAGTATACAGATGATGTCTTCTAGTTCTTGAAACATCTAGGTAGATTTTTTTTGGTCAACAAAACTTCAGTTTATTGACCATCAGATAAATGCACTGTACTGGTTACCCCTCACTACTGCACTTTTGTAATTTGGGGTATAACTGGGTTTTTGGTGAGGGGAAAAATAAAAGTAGACTTGACTTCTGTTTGAAGATGGCTATCAGTTTGGGGTTAGCGTCCCCCCCCCCCAAAAAAAAAAAAAAAAAATTCCTATGTTGGTTCCTTAAATTAGGCTTTTGGGCTTTTATCCTCAGCGTGTCACTATGTTATTGCTTTGTTGCTATGATACAGTAGTTACTCATGCAATCCTTTGTAGCGTGTTAGAAGAGCTGAGTTAAAATGTTATGTAACTTACAAATGTTTTTACAGCTGCTGTTCATTATTTTGCAGGGTGTAACAATTCGTGTCTTCGATATCATGCGATTTGTAGTTATCTGAGTGAAATAAGGGTTTTACAAGGTCTTTGTTCAAAAGAAAAATGGTTAAAATTGCAGGATTAACATTCAGTAGTATGAATTGTTCTTTATGAGGGAGCACTAATTGCCAGCCTTTTCAAAAGCTCACTGAAGTTCTTGTGCTCAGTTAATAATAGGATCATAATTGTCAAATTATGGCAAAAGGGAATAAATACAAATATTCTGGTATTCGAACCTTGAGGGCAGAGTGAGCAGTTGGAATTACAATGGAGGTGTTTCAGTCCGTTTTAGCAATTATTTTTTGCTTAGACGGAAACTAAGGAGTTCTATCAGATAATTACTGAATATTAAAACCACTGTAGACTGTTGTTCCATCCACTAAATGGACTATGTTTTGGTAAGAAACTTGAGGAACTGACATTATCAAAGAGTGGTTGAGTTGTTAAACTTATAAATTTAATATGAACTTGTTTCATCAGAGTAATTCTAAAACAGTAAAGAGAAGCCTGAGGTCTTTTGGCATTCAGAGTTAAAACTGAGGCTTAAGATCTTCAATATAAGGCARTTGTCCTTTTCTTGTCTTGCAAATTTCCTTACGATAAAGCGGCAGCGATAAGAAGAATACTGGAATGAATGACTGAAGTTAAAAGATTAGATTGAAAGAGCCTGGCTATAGACAGCTCTGAAAGTTCTTCACTGGGAAAGCATGCCTAGTCCTACTTAAAATTGGAAATAAAAATTTTTCACCAGAACGAGTGATATCTCAACTGACTGATAGATGAGCTGATGCTATGTTGCCAGAGTGGCTTAGAAGAACCCCAAGAGGCAACTCAAAACAAAAATGAAGGGCACTTGGGTTCTCTGAGTTCATACTACATCGGATAGCATTAAACTGATTTCTCAGTTAAAACCACATCTACTTTTGTTGTGATCCTGCAACTTTTGAACAGTTATATTTTGAATAGTTATAAAGACTTATTACATTTTTGAAGTATACAGTACTTATTAGATCTGTAGCAGATGGATTATTGTGCAGTACTAATGGAGGAATCTAGTTTATCAGGTTTTAGATGGACTGCACTTTAAAATAGAAATGCCAAGTTATAGGCAAACATTTTTGCTTAATAGACCAAAAAAAGCTGGACAACTCTACAAGACTAAGATCATAATACATTATCAAGACCAAGGCATGAAAATTCAGGATTAATCCTTTTGAAATATTGAAGCTGATTCTTAAGAGAAACATTCATCACATGATGTCAAAAGTATGTGAAGTATTTTGCACTGGGATAAAAAGACAAGGTTCCTTCCAAGTAGATTTTGCAGCTTTTAAGCAGGTTAGGTAATAAAGTATTAGGGAACAGAATGAGACAAATCAGATGAATGAAAGGTTAGGATGATGCACTGTTTCTGTATATGATATTTTTATGAGGATGAGTTGATACTTATTGCTCATCTACGTATTTTACCTAAAGTTAATTCACTTGCTTGTTTTCTATTGAAAAAAACAAAACCATTTACTGCCATATATTTACTCAGAATTGAATGCTGGGTCTTTCATTCTAATATACTTAAACAGGCATTTATTTTCAATTGTGACAGTATTGCTTGCTAACTTGTCTGCCATACAAAATGCAATTCCTTGTATTAAAAATGTGATAATAGGTTATGCAAATTTTAGCCAACAAAACAGACTTAGAAGTCCCCATTTTATTTGTACAAACTTAAGTGGCATTTTTCCCCCCCATTTATAGATGCCACCTCCAATGAACAGCAAGATCTCTTCTGTCAGAAGTTGCAGCAGTGTTGTGTACTCTTTGACTTCATGGACTCTGTTGCAGACCTGAAAAGCAAAGAAATTAAGAGAGCAACACTGAATGAATTGGTTGAATATGTTTCAACAAATCGTGGAGTGATTGTTGAATCAGCTTATGCTGACATAGTAAAAATGGTAAGTAAAATCAAATTCAATGCTCTTTTTAAATTTAAATTTGAATAAAATATCTTCAATAGTTTACAGTTGTGATAGCATCTAACAGCATTGCTGTGGGTAAATCTGCTTATAAAACATAGCATCATACATTAATAATAACTTGGCCTATAGGATTGTTTAGAAAGGCTTGTAAAAAAAAATATATTCGTAATTCTTTAATTATTAGCTGGAATACAATGCATGCAGGATAATGAAAATTAAAGAACTGGTATGCTGCATACACTTGCATTTTGGATAAGCTTTGAAGTCATACTCATTCAGAAAATGGAAATATTTCAGTGCTGCCTGTCTTTGTTTATTTGAGAATGGCAGTGGAAGGAGGGGCTGAAGTTCTCTGGGAAAGATGCTTGCAGATACTAGTGTCAACAGAGAGGTTTATCAGTGTAAGAAGCTGACTCTATTTTGTRAATACTTCACATGGCTCTTTGTCGCTGTTTGGGCCTTGGAGCACTGTGCTTGAGTAGTGCAAGTGGTTTGCTCAAGTTGTAAACCACAGGATGAGTTGTACTGTACAATTTCTACAAATGGCTTGTTGAATAAGCACCGAAGTATTTGTGGTCATTATCTGCTGACTTCCATTGGCTTCTGTTACTCATTCTCAAACATTATGTAAGTGGTGTTTTATATATACCTTTATTCCATGTGCAGGAAACATAACTGAAGGACTTCTTAAATAACTTCTAGAATATTGTCCATACTGACTTGTCTAGAGAGTTGAAAGGTTAAAAACAATGTGCTTAGGGCTCTTGCATTGAGGCAAAAGGTTCTCTAAACTTTGCTTTGGTATACATGCACACAATGCTGACTTTAAAATTAGCTATTGGGTATGTAGGCAGACCAGTTTCAATCATGTGGCCTGCAGCTCTTTTATAGTAATAGTTTTCTGTATAGTGGAATCTGATGTTGTTGTTGTGAGCAGCTGATATACAAGGTCTTATCTTTGCTATCAGTAAGTGAAGAAATCTTAACGTTATACTGAAAGGCTAGGGTTATTGAAAAACCTTTAATTATTCACTTTGGCTGTTTCACCAGCCACCTGTAACAAGCTTTACAAAAAATCTAGGTCACAGTCCCTTTTTAAAAGGAGCTATGTTTTTTGTCGTGAATGTCCTTTACTCAAAAACATTAAGGACAGAGTGCGTCCACCTATTCCTTGTTTAGTTGAGGGGGGGTTGTGTGTTGTGTGTTGTTTGCTTCCCCTCCCTGCCCCCACTGCTGGTGGCAGCATGCCTGAATCCTTGCAGTCTTTTCTTACTCTGTGTCCTCTGCAGCCGCTTTTTGAAAGAGTATACTGTCATGCTTGTTGAAGGGAGAAGAGATTTTCTTTTCTACTGAAGTTGTTTCCTCTTTCTGGAGCTAAGGTGTTGTGCTGTTCTTTTGAGGTTACTGTTGTGCAAGTGATTAGGCTCTGTGGATGCTTATTTTTCTTTCCATCAGACTTCCATCTCCTTTCCTCCCCTAAAATGACAGAAAGTGAAGAAGGCCTTAAATACTCAGTGAGAGCTTTTTCAGAGCTTGAGACAAAAGATCTCTCCAAGCCTGAATAGTATTTCTAGTCTCCCTGGCAACTGGCAGCAGACAAGATCTTTGCTCTGAATTGGGACTGAGTACTAGCCTTCAGGAAGTACTCTGGATGGTTCTCTCCCTCCAAACAACATGTGTGTCAGGCTTGAGGATTTCCTTTGTAGCAAAACCTCCAAGAGACTTAGAAGATTTTTTTTTCTTTATACTGTTTCTTTTTTCTCTTCAGTGTTGCTACTTTAAAAGAAAAAGCATTTTAGCTTTCTGCAGAGTTTGAAGGATGGTGTATTTGAGGGGAAAGAAGAGAAATCAACCTTAGTGAAACCCAACTCCCATCTGACTTGTAGTCAAGGTTGAACAGATTACATGGAGGTTCCCTTACAAGAGCCAGAGTAGAATCAGTGGCAGAAACAGAGCTAATTTCTTTCCAAAGCCCCTTGTCTTTCCCTAGGCCTGGGATCCCTTTTCTTCAGCTTGCAGAGGAAGCAGCACAGTTTCATTGGAGTCGCCCGAGTTTTGGGGAGGCAAAGTCAACAATCCCTTACAGATATCAAGAGGAAAATTATTGTTGTTCCTGACCAGTGCATAGGCAAGGTCTGTGCAGGTGAGGAGGTCTCCTAGCATTCCTTCCCTTCACATGGTCTCTGTAACCATGACAGCTGCTGAGCTGGTACCATACAATCATGTCTAGTTTAATTGTCCCTACTTTGCTTTGATCCTGAAGTAGGGAGCACTGGTTGAAATGATAAAAGTACATTTCCAGCCACCAAGGATGGAACCAGGTCATAAAGAATACCTTTTTGTTTAGGCAGATATGCAGGATACATGCTGTAGGGGTTTTTTTGTTTGTTTTGTCCCAAACAACTTGATTGTCCTGTTATTCTTTTGTCAAAATGTTTGAACTAAGAACTAGGGAGGAGTTTTGCTTACAAATAGGTTTTTGAAGGGGTAGCCATGGTCTGTGCACCTCCTTTCTAGGTCATCTAAAATTAGTATGTAAAAGCCTTTTATGACTTGTATTTCTCAAATCACTGTTTTGGGGCAAACCCCACTTAAAAATGAAAAGGGATGTTTTAAATAGTAGGAGAGGGTATTACAAAAGAACTTGCCCATAGAACAATAGTGGGGTTTTTAACCTAAAAAAATTTTCAAAAAATACTATTAGCAAGATGTTAGTAGAAGCAGATGAGACAGGGAGTAAAATTATTTCAAACACAATGAAGTAATTGAACCAATTCTTTAGGGAGACCGGCTAACACAAAAAATGGTATACATTTTGTTCTAAATTTCAGATTCCTAAGGAGACCGATAGTGCTAGTGGAAATACTGAATACTCTGAAAAATCATAAGGCTAGTTTTTAAAGATTCAGCAGAGAGAATTGCTATTAATTTCTGCTACAGAAGTATGGTCAGTAGTTAGTACCTTTGTTTTGGACTTGACATTTTTACATTCTGGAAGAAAACTTGTTTGATGAGGTTCTGTGCTAAAGAGTTGACTAGTTTAGTAAGATGCACCTAGAAATAAAAGGATGCATTTTGAGGAAATACTAGCAGAAGACAGAAAAGCAGAGATAGGGGGCCCCTAGGAAAGTCTCAGGGGTCTAATTTGAATTCTGGATGTTTATCATGGGTGTTTTTATTGAATAACTAGTAAGCATAGACATTATCAAGGAACAGATCTGTGATTATAACCTTGGTTTTCAGATTCTATTAAAAGCCAAATTCTCTTAAACTCCTCCCTCTGCCCTCCCCCCACCGCAGCCAATTTTACTTCCACTCCAGAATCCTAAGTCCCTTATCTTTACAACATTAAACAACCACCTTACTGGTTTTTTTTTTCTGCTGTGCAGTAAAGCAGGACACCTTGCTCTAACACGCTTCCATACAGAGCATCATTGGCCTTCTGTAGGGCATCAGCATCTGGAGCTTTAACATGTACCAACAGAAGACAGCAAAAGCCAGAATGAAGGGCGTAGGGGGAAATGAGAAGTCAGTTAATTTATCCAGTGGCATTATATCTTGGTTAATGAGGCAGCTGATCCTTTTATGCAGAGCCAGCTGGATGACTTCAGGATCTTTTAGGTCCCCTTGCAAGATCCTTCTGACACCTTGGAGATTGCATGGAAGTCATGCAGAAGCATTGGCTTCAGGCTGTCAGGCATTCGCTTGTGTTTAGTAGGCTCGGGTGGTTAGCAGCTRTTTGAAACAGACTTGAGCTAAAAGACTAAAGAATTTGGAAGTTGGTTGGAAAAATGGGGCTAAACCAGTCTTTGCAAGGAATGGTAGAAAATGCAAAATATGAAATTAACTTCATGTTCTCTGTTGGATTTTATATCTATTTAACACCAACACATAGCAAAGCAGATGACATCTAGCAGATGAGATGATGCTTTATTTTGGCAGCTGAAAGATTGGCCTTCTCTCCAGACTTGTATACACTTGGAAAATCCCTGAAGAAACCTGTTAACTCACCCTTTTGAAGTTGTTTTGATAAGACTAGATCATAGTTAAAGTAACTTGGTAGCCATTTTTCTTAATTTTTCTAGGTTGCTCTGTCTTAGAACTAAAGCTTACAATTGCTATGTAAAGTTATTTTTGACTTCTCAAAACCTTGAGACATCTTGAAATTACAAAATGTGAAAAACTATATACTTCAGTTCTTTCTTAAAAGTAAAGAACATGTTGAAATTAAGGAAAATGAACTGTGAAAATAGGTATATTTTGGGGATTGGCTCTCTTACATTTGAAGAGAGTTCTGTTTAAAACATAATTAGTAGTCATATTGTATTTGGTGTTTTATATAAAACCTTAGCTCTTGGAGACAACTAGTTAAAAGAAAATCTCATTCTCCTTAACAAAAACTAATTTTTCATCTTCATGGTTTCAGAGGAAAAAAACATATGACCCATGTCTGTCTAGAAATTAATAAGAGTTAGGCAAAAAACTGTTTTCTCATTATTTTCATGGGCATGTTTCAGACTTCTGAGTGTTTGAATTTAGCAGTTTTGAAAAGCTGAAGAATAAAAGTCAAAACAATTTTAAAGCTGATTTTGCTTCCTTTATCCAAGTATAAGCTAAAAGCAGTACACTGCTTACTGTGGGCTGTGGAAGCTTAAATGATACAATTAAACAATTTTTTTTCTTTTACAGATTAGTTCTAATATTTTCAGAACACTTCCACCTAGTGATAACCCAGATTTTGATCCAGAAGAAGATGAACCAACTCTTGAAGCCTCATGGCCTCACATACAGGTATATGATTCCTTTATTTTCAAGTGTTCTTGTAAGGCAGGAACTGTGAATGGATATGTGAGCAATTTTGTGCCTTTCATGAACATCAAAATTACTTTTTACAAGAATACAATTTAGTGCCTATATACAGAAGAAAACAAAACTGGTGCTTTTGTTATATGTATGACAGAATATAACTCTTGTCTGGAGTACTTTTTTTTTTTTAACAGAGTGATTGAACTGTTAAAACATGGTATATGTATGTCTTAAAGTATATGGATATTTTAGGTAATTATGTTTTTTATACAAGATGCCTGTTTTCTGTTTTCGTTTGTTTTCTGTAAAATATAAATGGATATTACTGCTCACTTTCTTGCGACAGCAACAAAAACGGAGCAATAGCCTTTATTTGTCTTTTGAGCAAGAACTAGATATCTTCTCATTCCTCTCTTCCCGGCCCCCTCCCTCCCTCCCTGCAAAAACTTTACAATATAGGCGTTGTTGTTTGGTAACAGTTGGTTAGTTATTCCATTGTTGCACTCCTGTACCAATCTCGTGATTTTTATAGCATTGCTGTATCAATCACATGATCGACTGGCACTAATGCTGAATTTTTTTGAATTAACTGTTAAAAGTTGAGCAATCCTAAATCACTTGTCATTCAAGTTCATATCATGGGTAATTCCTTGCTGAATCTGCAAAAAGTAGCATCTGTTACATAAAACGTGTTACAGAGCAACTCTTACCAGTGAGTAGAAGATGAATAGCTACTGCACATCTGCATACCATCCCCTCCCTTCTCTTAAGGGGCTCAAAATGCTACTCTGTGGCTATAATTTTACAGTTCTAATGTAACAGAGAGAACCCTTATTAAAAAGGGGACTTCTAGTATTGGCTACAAAGCATGTTTTCAGGACAGTATTTGAAACTTAAACCAAGCACGAAAAAGTTACTGCGGAGAGTAACTATTCAGGCTAAAGGCTGTGATGATAATCTCACTTAAACAAAGAATGTATGGCTGATTTATCATTTGTAGAAGAAACGGCTATAACTGAAATAGATGGCATGATAAAGGAAAAAGGGGGGGAGCACTAATGCATATGTCTCTTACAGTCAATAGAGGCATCATTTGCCTTCAAAATACCCCTGTCTCCCAGGAGTAAAACTTGTAAATGGTAGCTCAGTGCACTTTAGGTCATAAGTAAATATAGTTCTCTCTACAGCAAGAGTTGTGGTTCTTGTGATTAGCTCAGTTTGTGCTTTTGGCTTGTCTAAGAGAAATTGGAAGAGGTTTATATTCTGTGGTACTATTTGAGATTGTATTTTCACTTTTTTACTTTGCCTTTTTCTAAATGAGTTTTGGTCAGGCCGTCTAACCATTGGTCACGGATTTCCCTCTCCTGCACCAGTTACTCATGCTGTCTTTGGGTTAGATTTGCTCATTGTACCACAATGGAAATAGTTTGTGTGTTCCTCCTGTTTATTTTACAGTTCATGTTTTGGATGTACAGTTCATATATTGGATGCTAGCAGACTGCGCTTGGTAATTTATTAATTGCCCCAGGAGCACAGCTTTGTGCTCTCTAATGTCTAGGCCAGGGTGAGATTGTATCAAACTGCTGGAAGTATCAAATTGTGTGTGTTTGGGGAGGTGTGTGTATGGGGGGGGGGGGGTCCACACCCATTCCCTCCAAATCAAAACTCTGTTACTTTTGGTATAGTCTGAGGACCTGCTTGCTTTTTTTTGCTGGCGGTAAGCTTGTGCCGTTTGTGACGGTTCTGTTACAAACCATATTCAGACTTCTCGCCCATGCTGCTAGGCACATGGTTAGTTTTCTAGGAGGTAAAAGCAAAAAACTGAATCGCCACTCTTCTCTGTTTTGTTGAATCTGTTGGCATTTCTCTATAAAATAGTATGATAGATAATGGCTTATTAAGCTACCAGCCTGTATAACCACTGCAAAAGACTGTAGACCTTCAGAAAAATGAGTGCCACATGTAAGACAGCTTTCAAGCAATACCTAAGATGGTTCTTAGCAACCAAACTGGGTTGAACAGGTTGGCATTAAAGCCACTGTRTATTTCTGAGCTTAGGTAGCAGATGATGGACTTGTTAGCTTAAACACAAGTATGATATTCTAGTGGTCTGTACAAGAAAGAAGGTTGAACCATAGGAGGAGCAGGAGTGGCTTGTCATATCTCTCTGACCCAAACAAACCAGTTCTCAAAACTGAAATTATTAAATCCAACAGTTCTCTCCCCTGAGAGATTTGGTATTTCTAGTGGTAATGCTTCAGCTAATATGAGGAAAGTTGAGCGTACCTATCTGTCTGTATTTTTTTAGGGAGAAGCAGCCAAGGGTCTGCTGTGGCTAGAATCCATTCTTACCCCTAGTTGATACTTACTATTATGCTTTTGAATTCGTAAACATTAGGGTACAGGAGAAGGGAGAGACTGACTGGAGAGGAATGGCCATCGCAGCTTGCTTCCTGAAGTGCCTTGGATAGTTTCATGCATTTCCCAAGGATTTCCAAAGTTATTTGATCCCTTTAATGAGCTATATGTGTTCTAGGAGCAGTGAAACTAATTATCAGGAAATCCAGAAGATCGAAGATTCTGTAAACATCAGAACTGCATAATTATTTCTTCAGTATGCAGAACTTTCCTGTGACACAGCCCAGAAACTGGATTTTTGAGCACTTCTCCCCCCCCCCCAAAAAAAAAAAAAAAAAAACAAACAAACCTCTTTAAGAGCACTAGCAACATTCTGGGTGCTGGAATTGCGTGTGGTTATTTGAAGTATTCACATGGTAACTGACAGCATTCGTCCTGTATTAGAAGTGAGACATGTAACTGGTTATAATTTGTCATCATATATTGAGAATCATGCGTTAATGCTGATTTGTTTTATAAATGAGACATATCTATTCTAAGACCTTGTTTTCAGTTCTAATTTATATCCTAACCTTAATCTTGGATAGTTTATATGTAGATGTTGTTATGCATTAACATTGTATGTATGCACTGATGTAAAGCATTATGCTTTAGCTTAATTCTTTTGCTTGGTTTGACCTGTTCCCTGTATCTTTTTATAGAGGAGTCACAGTTGTCTCCCCTTCCACCTCCTTTAGGAGAAAMAAAACATGCTATTTAGTCTTCCCTCGTAAGAGGTGCTTTGTCCCATAATAATTGTAGTGGTTCCTTCTCTGTATCTTTACAGGTCTGAGTATCTATCCAAAACATGTAAGACTGTGCATCTCTTATGTTCACTGTCAGTATCTTCCTGGTATATCCCAGGGTTTCATTTGCCATTTTCATGGCTTCGTTGCATAAATAGATCTTAGTCATCCTGTGGTTGACCAGTATTAAGGACCTGTCCCTTTCTCTAGCTTAGAAGCTTGCTAGTGCTTAGCCAAGCTTTTTCTTGGGCTGTCACTTTGCAGTCACTGAATTTCATCCTATATCTATTACTCTCAGTCTTCAGGATCTTGTCCTTTCTTCCTGATGGCCTGATACTTTTTCTTTGGTAGCTTCCAACATTATGGCATCATCCAAGCAGCTAACAAATGGCTATTCTTTGTCATGGTTATTGATAGAAATATTTAATGAGATTTAATTCCAAAATTAATCCCTGTGAAGCTGTCCTAGTAACCTCCCTTCAGCCATATGTTTCCCGTTTCAATACAAACCACTAGTGAATTTTATATAATTTTCAGCTTGAAAATTCAGTAGCCATGGTTGATCTGTTTCTAAGGTGGAGGATGGAGTATGGAAACATTTAAGATCTTATTGGATTAGCTATTATTAAGCTTTAAAAAAACCCAACTGTCCTACATAGTCTATTATGCAACTGCATGCTATTACGTTGATGCACAAGAAGACAAATTTCCTATGACTTGCARCTTCAACATTCCTTTAATACAGTTCTGTTATATGAAATCTGTGTACTTTCAAACTCCTTTTAAATTGCTGATACAGAAAGCTATTGTTAGTCTGGGTCTGAGGAAAGAAAGAGTAAAGGGATCCTCCTTGGGTTTTTGAGGTCTGCTCTACTGATGCAGCATACCTTCCCTGAGGCTATGCATAAGCTACTGCAATCTCAGTCATTCTAGATAAAAAGTACTTACTGTCAAGCATTTCCTCAACTAAACTTCATAATTATAATTATGAACTACTTAAGTATTGGTCCTGAGAGAGTTTAAGTACTCTTAGTGGTAATAGTTAAAATACGTGCCTGTGAATATGACCACTGCTCTGTATGGGTAAGTCCAATCAGTGTATGTAAGTCCAATCAGTGATGTCTGTGTGTACCTAAATTGCAGTTTAGTATTGCTACTCATTGATTAACTAACCAAAAAGAAATAAGATCTAAGAAATAAGCACTGAGAAAATAAGCAGTGAGCCTTGAGTGTTTCTAAATTTAAGATATTTTTCCCTCTCAATTCTGTCTGAGTTAAAAGATGCCTTATATCTTCATATTTTATAAATTGGAGAGTTGTGGGCGTCTTCCCCCACCTGCCGCTGTTATGGAAGCACAGAATTTTGTGTCTTGGACTTTTGATGAACTCAARCATAGGGGACTTGTGCTTCATGCTGCTCGGCCAGCTCAGGCCCTCACTGTCCTTCTCTCCTGTCTCTTCACCTGTGGGCCTTGTGAGGTCCTACTGAGTGAGGACTTGAACTCTGTAGTAATAACACTACAAAATATATACACTACAAAATATAAATACGCTACAAAATATAAAGGATGTTGAATATAAATGTGCAGAGGGTCCTGTTGTTTGAATTGAATATCTAGGATATAAAAATCTAATGGTATGCCAAACCCTAAGTCTGTGTGTATTTATTCAACTTTCTAATATGACCTTTAATTTTTAGAGCTTGCAGTTGAAACCTAACTTCAGGAAYACTTCAATTAGCAGACTTTTCCTAATCTGGTTTTGAGGAATTTTGTAATGTTACAGTACTTAATTTTACTCTTGGTGTTGTTAAAAGCATTTGGAATAAATTCTTAATATAACAAAAAAAGGGAAAATATGTAATACATAGAACTTTCACTTGATTTGTCTAAAAGTGATATTTTCAGTAGATTATTTATTAAGCTTGGATTTTGGGGGTTTTAAATATTCTTGATACTTACTTAGTTCTTTTGGTAAATTCCACTGAAGACCATAATTAAGAGTGGTGTGTTAGGCCTCAGTTCTGGAGGCATGGCAGGCGTACCTTTTAAGCACGTGTGAAGTCAGTGGGACTGTTTTTGTGTATGTAGGAGCTTTTTGTTGTCGTTTTAAGATCTGTGTTATGGTGTACTTATTAACTTCTTCAAATTTTTCATTTCAATGCTTGTAGTTGGTGTATGAATTTTTCCTGAGATTTTTAGAAAGCCCAGATTTTCAGCCGAGCATTGCAAAGCGATACATTGACCAGAAGTTTGTACAGCAGGTAAGTAGAGATTCCCCCCCCACCCGCAATTTAAAGATCACCTCTCAAACTGAAACTGTCTGATGAATGTATAGTTAAGGAGATATTAAAGCATGCACACACACACAACCCCCCCCCCCCCGGTAGAAATTTATCATGGTAAAACTTGCAGAAAAACTGATTTTTTGTTCTGTGAAAAGCTAACTTTTTAATACATGAAATGCATTCCAGCATCTGCTAGTTGTTACTAGATAGTGTCTTATTCTTTATTATCACATGTTCTATACAGAAGAAAAATTAGGTAAAAAAAATACATAGGAAAATTGAGGGAAAAATTATGCTTCACTGTACAAAAGCAACTGAGCAAGAAAATGAACTGAGATTGTATATTAAATGTAACTTATCAGGGACATAGGCTCTGTGCTTTGAGTGACACTAACAATTCATTATCTTTTTGAAGTAGGATAGCTTGAAATTTTAGGCCCCAAAGATTGACTTGTATTTTCTACTTTTGTTAGTTTAGCCAAGACTGGTAGGTATCATTTGACTAACTTTATGTAAAACAGGTTATTGTATTTTGGTGCTGTATCTCCAATGTCTTGGGTACAAACCTGTTACCATCTTAAACTATTGTGAGCCAGTTTTGGTGGAGAAAAAAGATAAACTTTTAGAAAATAAAGACTGTAACCCTTCTGCTTTCACTTCAGTTTAGGGACTCTTTTGCTGTTTACTCTTTTGCACCTTGCTTCCCTTCCTGTGGAAATCCTAAGGGGGAGGGAGATGAATAGGAAGAAGACGCTGTGGGTCATTTTGGCTGGAAAATCTACAGGCAGTTAGGGCAAGAAGGATTTGCAAGTTTGAGATGGCAGTGTTTTGTGCTTCCAAAGAGATCTGAACTGGCTTTCCTAGCCAGGAGCAACTTTGTCATCAGCAGGCAAATAGGAAGTTTGAAACAACTGCCTTTGGGTTGGGAGCAGCGTTGCACTGTGGAAGGGATAAGGGAGAGAGGTACCAGGACCTAGTGTATATGTAATAGAAACTCAGTTTTCTGGATGTTCCAAATCCAAATAAATGAGTTAGCAAATGTTAAGTTTTTGCTGTTTGATACCATAATAATTTTTGTCCAAGGTTATTTTGGTATTTTCCCATATCTGTATAACTCTGTTTTCAAGGAAAATTTCAGTTTCTGAAGAGTATGCAGTGGCAGGCCATCACAGTGCAGTAATGTAAAGTAGGATAATGTTTGAGTACTTTCCCTCCCCACCTTCAGAAATTGTATTTATATTTCTGTTTGTTTGGCTTTACTGTTCTGGTTTAAAAGCATTCCCTTCCTGTCTGTCTTGTTTGATTTTTCTCACAAAATCCAGGCCTGCTGCTGAACAGCTGGCCATGAGTAGTGAATTTACTAGTTGATCCGTGTTCTCTTAGAAGCCATCTTCCAGAGTTTTTAATTCCTGAAGTTTGACTTGATCTTTCTTGAGAGTACAAGAAAGACAATGCAATGAACAGCTAAACAGAAAAATGTGGAGTAGTGACACTGAGAGATACCTTCTGAATATAAAAATGAAATGAGCCTGAGCAAAGTTCCTGAACAGCTGCTTCCCCTGCCTTATGTTGCTTGGTATAGACATTCATACATTTGCAGACCTGGACTGAACAGGAGATAATAGTGACTCCTTGAGCTAAGTTAATAACTTCTTTAGCACAGTTAGCATCTCTGAATTTGCTCTTACTTGGACATACAGGAAAAAAACCTTAAAATAATGACCTGTAATGGAATTGGAATGTCCTCTGATCTCTTCAAGCGCATATGGTCTTTTCTGTATCCTCAAAAAACTTTCTACAAGAAAAAAAATATAGAGTATCTTGCTGGCTTATTGGGGCATTTAGTCTCTATTAGCAAAGAACCAGAACTTGTCGTTTCATAGCTTATGCTTAATTTTGATGAACCCTCATTAATCAATCATTATTTCTGAAATTTCTTGTATCCAAAGAAAAGCAAACATGTTCATCACCCGGAATAGATAAGCAAAAAATGGCAAGAGACGGGGAGGTTTAAAAAAGGGGAAAATACTGATACTAGATTGAGACAGAAATTATTTAACTTCTGCATGCTGTGATTTTTTTTTTTTCTATAGCTTAGTTTTTAGCTCTGTTAAACATATCACTTTCTTCTCTCCCTGAGGAAATGTGCATAATTCTTATCACCATCCATTTATCTTGCAAAATGATTTTGCAGAGAATTATGCTTTTGCTTAACTTGAAAGACATGAAGCTTTTTTTTAAATAAGAAGTACAAGGTTTTAATTAAGAAGCTGTAATTATCTGACGCAAATGTGATTAATCCAGATTTCTTAGAAACCAACTGCAAAGCACTTACCTAAGGTTTGATAACCTCATTCTTGATCATTTCATTCTTATTTTGATAGTGTCACTGCTATTGGAATGGCTTTGTTGAAGTCTGTATATGGGCTTCTCGATACGAAGAAAATAAAGCTTCTGGGTTTCATTTTTATTTAAAAGAAAAAAAAAAAAGGTCTAACTTTGAAAATAATATTGGACATCCAAACAGAATTTCAGGTCAAACTGATTCTAATTTTTTTTAGTGCAAACTCATAAGCTACGGGTAAAACTCAAATCAGTTAGTAACATGACAACAAAGATTTTTAAAATCTTTTAAAAGTAATATATTTCAATTTAATTTTTAAAGTTGTTGGAGCTTTTTGATAGCGAAGATCCACGAGAACGTGATTTCCTAAAGACAGTTCTTCATCGAATTTATGGAAAATTCCTTGGTTTAAGAGCATTCATCAGGAAACAGATAAACAACATTTTTCTCAGGTATGCTATATGTGTGTGTGTGACTAGGTTGAGGCTTCCTGGCTCATCTCTACAGTGATTTGTTCTTGAAATACAAAACTTGATTTTGGTCTGTGATCGGCTATCAAATATTTGATACTTATTGAAGAGTATTTCTTTAGAATTTCTGATTTCTGTATCGCTTTGCTTGCCTCTTTTTGTATCAGGTTTATATATGAAACTGAGCACTTCAATGGTGTCGCTGAGCTTCTTGAGATATTAGGAAGGTAAGTTTGATAAGATGGAGAATAAATATGAAATGTTATTCTGGGTTATTCTGAAAGTTTCAGCTTTCTTGCTTTGGGAGTGAAGGGGAAGAACAGAATTATTTTAGTAACTAGTGAAGTACTGTCACTGATATCTAATAGTGTCTGGGCTACCTTGTGACTATCAAATAGGGATATGGAATATAAATTGTCCTTTTCACTGCAAATTTTAAAGATGGTCTGCAAAATACTTCTTAAGAGTCCTTGTTTGTCTCTGGCATGATATATGAATATCAGAAAAGCTTGTGTTTCCCCCCCTCCCCCCCTTTATTTACCTTTGGAATAATCAGTAGTAGCTACTCTTGGTCCTTTTCTGATAGAGTTTTCTTTGGTTCAGAAAACAAGCGTTAGCTTTTGCCCTCATGTTGAGTGAAATGTTTTCATCTTCAGGCTGGWTTACTTTAAATTTTAATTGTGAAAGCCTTGTAAGTGCTAGGGTTTGTTACCATTTTTGCCCTTAATTCACTAATTTTATTTTTAACTTTAGAATTTTATGTGGTAGCAGTTTTAGTATTCCAAAATTGTCACAGATGTATTTCACAGTAGAAAAATTCATAGATATTGCTGATTCAATTGAAAATCCCAAGCTTGTGAAACTGTAATGGAACAAATCTTCATGAAAATCAAATGAAAGGGATACTGTTGTTTTGTTAAGTTTGTCTAAAATCTAGAAACGATCTCAAAACAAATATTCTAACTGCAGCATTAAAGTAATTTAAAAAAAATTACATGCCATCAGGTGTGTGGTTCCCCCCCCTCCCCTTTGCAAGTTACCTTTAAGTGACTGTGGGTGAAAAGGATCAGCTTCCCGATGCATCTGTCAAAGCCTTTACAGTTAGACAGCAAGATTTTCTGTAGATCATTTTACCAAGTGGAAGTCATGTTAAAAATACTTCAGCCTAACAAGTATTACTGAATTTCCATTACGAGTGTCCCGTCGTTCCCCTCCTCCTCCTGCCCCCCCTGCTACCAAGAATCCAAACTTGCATGGTACAGGCACTTTAGAGATTGTGCATATGTAAAGCTACTTTGTGGCCCCACAATTATTAGGTTTAGAAAATGAATTAGAAATTGAACGTCTCTTCAATTTACAGTATTTCTTGATCTGCTGGGAAGAAATTTTTTTGTATATATAAAAATAAATTCTGCCTATTTATGTTTTCAGTATTATCAATGGTTTTGCACTGCCACTGAAAGCAGAGCACAAACAGTTCCTCATGAAAGTTCTGATTCCCATGCATACTGCAAAGGGATTAGCTTTGTTTCATGCACAGGTAAGTTTTTACATATTTCCAAGAATTTTTTTAGTATTTGCATTTGAAACTAATGAAAATTTAAAGTAATATGTGTTTTAATATCTGTATTCCAAAATACTTAAAAATGTAATCACTGAATATTTTGTTAAGATCTTACATATAAATGTTAGTTTTGCGATAGTATCTAGCATATATTAAAAGTGAAAGAATATAGCAGTGAGTCAGTCATGTCAACTAAAATGGGAAGGTTTTTTGGTTTGCTAGTCTGTCACACTTAAGTTTAAAACTTAATCCCAGGGTCTTGTTCTGTTATCACTTCCTTATGTGAGCTAAATGCTGTGTATAAAGGAACCTTGAGTATGGTCACTTGTTTATTTCAGGAAATGCACTTTTTTCCCCCCCCTTTAAACCATTCCAGTTTGCCTTATTTATTTTTGATATAAAAAGCTGAAATCCCTAGTATCTTTTTGGATCAGGTAGGAATTATGTAGCTCCATGACATCCTGTCAGAATGCTGCAGTTCCTTGGTTCACTTTTGTTCTTATATTTAGCACAGGCATTCAACGTTTTATTTGAATAATGTACATCTTTCCCAGGCATATTGGCACTTGAGTTTTGAATACATTTTATGCAAATTAACAAGTAATTCTGCTATGGCTAATTAAAAATTTGCTTTGTTAACTTAGTCAACTGACTAATTTAGCTCCTTATAGACAAAAGATATGAGGAAATGAGTTTCTAATTAAAGTGGATCATTATGACTATATAGACTACAAACAGGATCAAGTGAAGGGCTCAGTTAATTCCTAATTCTCATTAAAAGTTTTAATTAAATCACTTGTCTTTGTGGTTTATTACTACACAATAGGCTGCTTCATGGAATGAGTCAGTGATATGAGAGGGAGCACTCGCTTGCCAAAGGTATCCTCATTGATAGATCAGTACAGCCAGCTGTCCGCTATTCTGCGATACACTTCCTCTGCTGCATTGCTACCTGAAAGAGTTGTATTACCTCAGGCTGTACTGTGTACTTGAAAGCAGCATTTCATTTGTTGATCAGGCTATTCATCTATCCCTTCGTAAATCGCTAGTCCCATGTATCAAAATACCATCTGGAAATTAAAGAGCAAACTCGCTGTATGTTTGCTGTTTCACATTGTCCTGAAGATGCAAACCATCATTAATCCCATTTTACAATAAAGAGTGGCCTGGTTGCTTTGTTGCAACAGTACAAGTTTAGATTACCTTAAATAAAGCCTTAAAGCTGATTTAAGTTTGAGTCTGTGTCTTTGAATAATAGATATACTGCACAAAAATGCTTTAATGGGACGTCTTATTATTCATGTGACATTTACTCTTTTTTTTAATCTACACATATCCTTATCTTAAGGGTTAAAAAAACTAGACATGTTATAATTACAGCACTGTAATGATCTGGTTTGGTATAACAGACTAAAATGGAAAGATAACACTTGAATTCAAACATCCTAAGTATGGAAATATATGTGTAAGGCATGTAAATGACTTCATCTCTGCTTTATATTGGGAGATGAAAAATACTGCAGTTTCTTAAAACTGGTCTTAATGGAATCTGGCATTGTAACTACTTCAATAATAGAGTTATTGTATGGTTTCTGCACTGAGCAAAAGTAAGRTTGCTTAGTTACGTAGCTCCATATTTCCACACTTCTAAGCACAAATAGATCACCTTGGCCTCAGACAGCCCCTGGGGCATGAACCGCTGGAGGCCGGGAGAGCGTGCTGGTGAGGTATCACCGTATGCTTCCCCGCTTCCTATGCTCTTCCGTAGGCGTTTGGCACTGGCCATTGCTGGGGGCAGGCTGTTCAGCTGGACAGATGCTCTCTGATCTCTTGTGGCCATGTAATATGTTAAGATTTCTTCCATATCTTTGTAATTCTGCCACTGAATTTTGCAAGCTGTAGATGTCTAGTTTTGCGCTTGAGCTATGTGTGCTCAGACAAACCTGTTTAAAAACTCTTTTGTTTGTTTGACTGGAAGTATCCTCTTTTTTTTTCTTTCTTTTTTTTTTTTTTTTGGT
>NW_020449863.1:294556-307517 GCF_003343035.1 Apteryx rowi | reverse complement strand
TTCTCACAAGAGCTGGACTTTAAATTTCAAAATGGAAAGTCATGAAAAACCCACATGTGAGTAAAGCATGGCCAAATTTTTCTTTTTTTTTTTTTTTTTTTTGGTACCCCCCCCCAATATAGATGTTTGAAAATTCCAGCATATTCACAATGTAATGTTAATACAGGAACTGAAATTAAGAAGAATCTATCTGAATGCTGGATCTGCATTAAAGAAATAAACCATCAAGTTTAAAAGCAATTTTTTTTTTCTAGGATTGAAAAAATCCTAAGGTTTTGGTATGCAAGAAATCTTTGTAAAATAGAGCAGGCCTGTATATCTTGCTGTTTTAATTGCTGTTTTGTTTAGTTTGGAAGAATTTTAAATGGCTGAGTAGGGTTTTTTTTTCCTGATTTGAAATGCTTCCATTATAATTTGTGATATTTAGTTATGCTGTAATATCTAAACAGAGTCTGTTTAAACTAAATAACTATATGACTTATATTCTAGCTGGCCTATTGTGTTGTACAGTTCCTGGAAAAAGATACAACCTTAACAGAGCCTGTAAGTATTTTTCAGTTGAATATTTTTGTGTTTTTAAGTTGAACTAAATATTTCAGTGCAACTCATAGTACTGCCATAAAGTTCTAATCTGTGGTATCTTGATTAATGATCTATAGGCATTTTGGGTGAAAAGAGTGTTTTTTTTGTTTTTTTTGKTTTTTTTAAATCTAGGACAGGTGTTAAGAGAATTCTGGGTTTTGAAAGTGCAGTTATTTTTTAACCTGTGACCAAGATGGAGCACAGATGTAAATAAAAATTTGAACTGCTGAGATCATGTGGATCACTTCATATGAGAAAGTATTTAACTACTGTATTCCTTCCCAGTAAGAACTGAAACTTCAGTATTTTTGATGCTGCTGCCTTGTGCCTAACCACTACATAAAGCTGAAATACTTCAGGGAAATAAACAGTCCCAAAATAAAAGTTGAAAAGAATAATAATACTTCATTTAGATAAAAAGAATTTTAAATTCCAGATGTATTTCTGGTCTGTCTGGGTTATTGCAGGGCCTCTTGGCAGTTACAATACAGGGGCTTCAGGCATCAGTGGCTTTTGCCAGACTGCATCTCCCATGATGCATATTGACAGTTCAGCTAAACAGGGGGTTTGCAGTGCTTTCTTTTACAAAGTCCATAAAGAAAAATGCAGGCTCAGGGCAGCACAGCAGCTCCTGGGGACATGAATTCATGTCAGACCAACTAGAACAGAAACCATTTGTAGTTTGATAATTGAAAATATTTTCAATTAAGGATATGTTGAAATTTAAATACTTTATTCTGGTTTTTTGATTGGAAAAATGAAGAGCTTATGCAATTTTCTTATAAAGAAAAAAGAAATAGTTTTGTGGAAACGATTTAAGTTTCACCAGCCAGACTTACTGTGGAAGCTTGTTTTCTGCAGGGTCACTTAGTGTTGATGATCCTCAGCAGAAGGCAAGTTCTGCTGTGGATGGTGGAACTAGGCCAGACTGTCTATGAATCGGTGCTATCTGCTTGAAGCATCTTCCTCCCYGCTTACTGCAGTATCCCCAGCTTGCTTCATTCATCCTGTGACACCCATATCAAGCAAAAGATTGTGGATTGTGCCTGCAAATTGTTGCCAAATAGTACATAATGGCTGAGTTTTGCTTGCTTCTCCCATGGGGCACTAATTTGGGATTCTCTGCCCAGCTACCAATTTCCACAAAATTTTTAGGAATTTAGATGAGAACCTTAACTGTATCTATTTTACAGTTTCAGTTGAAACTGGTCAATGAGCTTATTTTATTGGGTAGGGAATGTGAGCAGCAAATGTGCAGTATAACATAAAAACCTGTAAGATCGATTTTTGTCAAAGTGACAAAATCAGAACTTCCTGATGTGAATTGTGATGCAGAATCCAAGGCCAAACTTTTAAGTGAGAAGGCAGGGCTTTCTCAGGTAGCAATGCCATAGTACCAGGTTCTGAGACTTCATCTGGACCATTGTGTAGACAATTCTGGTCACCTTTTAATCAGTAAAGTGAATTCAGAATGGAGAAGATACAAGAACTGACTGCAGAATCACTGCCTAAACTTGCTTTGGTCACTACTCTGAACGTGTAACAAACTTGGGCCTATAAAGAATGAGTAAAAGCTAATAGATGATAGGAAGTGAAGCTTTAAGAAACTTTTCAGAAATGCTTGAAATGTAAATGTTAAAATTTGATGGGGCAACTGATGAAATAGTATTTGGAGGTTTTTTGTTTTATTTTGGGGGGAGGGGGTTTTGCTGTAGGTCAAGTAATATTTTAAGAACTCCATCAGAAGGCTGTCTTCATGAGTACCATGCTCTTATTTTTCTGGCAGGAACTGTCACTCAGGGTCAATGTAGAGGGCATTCAGTCCAGGCTCTTGTAACTATGGTAGTCTGCCTCAGGTCAAGCCTGATGTTTGTCAAGCTGACAAGAAGGGTTCATTACCTAACCCTGCTAAGTGCCGCGGCCTTTGCATGCAAGGAATTCAGTTTTGTGAGAATCAGGCTAGTAAGTAACTTGTAAATAAGAGCTGTTGTTTAGCAGATGCCTGTTGCTGTAAGTCAACTCCATAGGAAGTTTGACATAGCTCAGAAAGGAGTAATAAATGCTTGTGGATTTTGTCTAGTAAGAGCAGTGAGACTTCAGCTCTGCATTCATGCAAGTATTACTCGGAATAAAATCTTTGAGCACAAATGTACATGTATCAGCATTTTGATATGAAAGCACGGTCAAGCTGGAAATTATGATGCTATGCTCTGTAAAGAGCAAGGAGTAGGTATCTTGTTGAGTTTTGTGCTCTTATACTTGGAATGTGTTATTTCTTTATGAAACTAAGAATCTGAGTTTATGTAGCTAAGTATGTTGAATACTCTTACTATAATAAGAATTGGAAACTGGACTGCTGTAGCTGACTCAGTTTTATGCTTCCAAAACTGCTGAATTTATGCTCCAGCTAAGTGTGTATGGTTGGCTCTCACTGCTTTTCTTTAGCAAATGTACTTGTCGGAAATTTTTTGGCTTACTTTCATTGCTTTGGGGGAAGGGAAGGTGTTGGCAGAACACTTGAAAATGTTTGGGGGATTTTCTTTAAAAAGACAAAATCTCAATAGTATGCAACTGAGTCATTTAGTTACGAGCTAATGAATGGAAAATGACGCTAGATTTACATAGACTACTTAAAATTGTGAACCCAGAGCAACAAGTGCAATTAGTACATGTAAGTCGGACTCCTCTTGTGGGTGGAGGAGAAGCGGGTAAATGAAGGGCTGCCTGATCGGGTAATCATAGCGAGAAGGGGGAACTTGGGTTTTCTCTTCCCCACATCGCTGGGCCACCTGCCCTGGTTGTCCTGCTCTGTCCGTGGAGCCTATGTGCTCAGGGTCCCGTGGGAGGCCGGCTTAGTGCCAGTCGAGCAGTTCAGGGGGCTCTGCCTTTGTCCAGCCTACACAACTGATACCTTTTGGGGCTGACTCAGGTCTCCTACTCCATTAGCAGTTGTCGAATGATGGCATTTGTTTGTCGGTTGTCAGCATCTTTCAGCCAGCTAGATAAAACTGTAGAGGGATTTTTACAGTTATGTACAGGCTCTGTAAGGGACCTGTTCTTCTTTCTGTGTAACTTGCTTTCTTTTCATGGATTTGAGCCTAGGACTGACTTAGCTGACTAGAGTTTCCTCCTTTGCTCAGTTTCATTTAAAGTGATGCTCAGTCCTCTAGAGCAAGGGGTGCACGTATCTTAGGATGGAAAGACTTGCGGGCACTTACAATGCAGATGTTTTGTCTGTAAAGGGATGCAAGTTAGTATTGATAGTACACATCTTTGTGAACAAAACAGCCAGCTTGGAAGCTTAAAAAAAAGAAATCAACAGGGAAAATGGGAAAAGTCAAATTTGGATGATTTTAGCCCAAATAGATGAGTAAGTCTTACAGTTGGAGGTGATCAATTAGGCACTGTTGTATCATAAGAGTAGAGGTCCTGTCCTCAGAATGAAAGCTTGTAATGCTCAGAAATGTTTCTGCTTCTGAAACATGCTGAGTTATGGCTTTTTTCAGCCAGCACTAATTTAGTGATTTAGATGCCATGTCAGATGTTTGTTTCTAGGAAATAAGTCTCCAGTCTCTTATTTGTTCTCCTCTCCTCTTGGGGGCTGTACTTTCTGATTAGGCTTCCCCAGGGTTTTTTCCAATCTTATATAAGATTGTTCCTGTGTCTCTATTGGAAACTGATTTTCTCTGTAAATTCACATCTTTATTTCCCAATTTGCAGTCTTGCCATTTCAAATTCTAGAAGAGAAAAGGTGGTGATGGCCATGACCCCTCTGTATAGTCCTGTTTGTGTAGCCAGTGTCTACTGCTTTCTCTTGGGCTTCAAAGCCTGAAGCCAAGACAAGTGCTCCCCAAAGTACGGATCAGTAGAAGGCAAAAGATATTCTGGGAAATCCTAGCTACGGGGGAGTTAACATCAAAGCTTCACAAATATGCATTTATCGTATCAATTAATATAGGTACTAGGGTGGGAGTGGAGCATGAATGGATAATCAAAGACTTTTTAAAGTGATAAGGATGTAAATTATTCTGAAAATAATACAAGATAAATAAACAAGAATTTAAATGAGACCAGGCAGTATTTATTTTCAGTGAATGGAACTATATATAGCTGTATTCCGTTTTGGATAAGGGATAAGGAAATTCAAATTGGTGTTTTATTTTATTTTAATAAATCTTACCAAATATGTAATAGAAACTTGTTCTGGTTTAACTTGTTTGTATTTTTAATATAGGTAATCAGAGGACTGCTCAAATTTTGGCCAAAAACTTGCAGTCAGAAAGAGGTTGGTTTTGTTTCTTGTTCTTACAAAATGTAGAGCAGCAGGTTCATATACCTCATCTCTGTTGCACTTTTCAAGAGATCTGGCAGAATTCTTGCAGTTCTCAAATTATTGGGATGCATGCAATTATTGGGGTCATGCAACTCAGTGCAATTTTGTTTTTGTATCTGTCAGTTCTTACTGTTGTCTTTTAAGCTATATTAAAAGTTGCATTATATTTAAGATCTTTTATAGAGAAATAATCTTTCCAAGTGAAGAGCACTTTAGTAGATAACTACTAGCTCAGAGGTAGTCAGTCTGCAACATGCTGGCATTTGATATTTGAACATCAAGACAACTGACGCGGATTTAGCGACTGAGCTATTGAATAAAATTCTACTTCAGTGCAAATGTCTAGACATAACTGCATGTATTAGTAAAATGTATATATATTTCTTCTGTATAAAAATAACTTTAAATGGTCTTGGGAAATTCATTTTTCTGATTGTCTTTCTTCTACATAAATAAGAGCTTGATGACTTACTGTGCCACCAGATCACACCTCCCTGGTAGCTCTTTAAAAAAAGTGGGGTCCCTTAACATCATTGTCCCCATTTGTGTGAGCAGTGTTGAATTTTCTATGCTACCTACCTACTGCTCTGCTGGTGGTAATTTAAAACTGAAATTAACTATCTACCACTTCAAAAGCTACTTTGGAGATCTCAGATAATGATAACCTTTGCAGCCACTCCTGAAGAAATAAAAGCTTTTAGCATTTTTTTAAATATTTAAAAAAAAAAAAACTGAAAAAGCAGCACTGTTGAAGCGTTGAGAGCAATTATACAAAAGAAACCCAAGATGGGAGCTCTAACGTGATAGCTAAAACTGATGATTGACTTCCTTCAGATTGCAAAAAGACTATAAACTGTGGTTGTCTAATAGAACATAATTACATACTGTGCTCTCTGCAGGATTCATGACTAAAGCGTAAGCTGTATTTTGTTTGTCTATATTGGAGATACAAAACATTCTCATGCTTTTTGATATACTTTTTTTTTTATATAAACAGGTAATGTTTTTAGGTGAAATTGAAGAAATTTTAGATGTAATAGAACCAACACAATTCAAAAAAATAGAAGAGCCTTTATTTAAGCAGATATCCAAGTGTGTATCAAGTTCACATTTTCAGGTAAAAAAAAATAAAAAATAAAAATTAAGTATAAAAATAACTTGTAGTAACTTATTTTGTGGTTTTTGACCCCTAAACTTTATATTTCAGGTTGCAGAAAGAGCTTTGTACTTCTGGAATAATGAATATATTCTTAGTCTGATTGAGGAGAACATTGATAAAATTCTACCAATTATGTTTGGCAGTTTATACAAGATCTCCAAAGAACACTGGAATCCGTATGTAACATTTAACTTTTCCTGTGGTATCAGAATAAATTGTATTAGTCTACTGTTTCAGGTTTGGATCATAAGCAGATAATGTGTCTTCCTTTTGACTTAAATCAGATGAAATCAATGAGATTATAGGCGCTAAGAAAATATCCATTCCATGAAGTTGAATAGTTGAGGTTGAACAGAGGTATATGTGTTTGCAAGACAGACTTCTATCACAGATAAAAGTGGGGGAGAAAATTGCTCCCTACTGCAGTGAGTCAATTATTTGAATGTGGGAAATGGATTTCATTCTCAGCTATATCATGAGGTCATTGTTCTGTATTATGATGGACAACCGGAATTCACTGAAAAAGTATGAAGATATTGGATGATGGTCTTGATACCCTAATCACATTTAATCTTGAGTATTGGCTAAAAATGTAAATTAACATTACTTGGACTAAAATAATTGACCAAGGGATGTTTCTGCTGCATTTGTGCTTCATTGTCCTTTACTCCTTCAGATGAACTGAATTCTAACAATCAGTGTCGTCTTAAGTAAGTCTCACTGTCCAGTGAGGTAAAGGGAAAAGATACTATCAYAGCAGAATAGTGCCTACCACTATAAAGGATGGTAGGAATGAGAAATGAGTGACTGCTTCATTTTATATTTAATGCCACATGTTAAGTGTTAGGATTTCTGATAGTGTTTGAAAGAAATCATCAYTGCATTGAAGCATTAAAATGCAAAGTTTGCTTGTGTCCAGCATCCTGAATTAAGTTACAAGTCCATTTGCAGAATGTAAAGCTCATATAGGCAAAAGCCAAAGTAGGCTGGCCCTTTCATAACTTTGATAACTTTAGATGCTCTATTTTAAGCCCTTTATTTGAGAATCTGAAATTATTCTGTATGTATCTAGATTGTGTATCTATTTGCAAACATATCAGCCGAGACAGATTGAGTGTAAATTTTGGAGAACTAATTCTTGGAGCATCAATGGTTTTTGGGACCTCAACAAAAGTGAAGGAAGTTCCTTTTCCCCAAGCTGCAGAAAGAAGTTGCTGCTTTATTTTAGGAAGCACAAGACTTGAGATAATTGGGTGCCTTGAGGGCCAGGGTGTTTGGGGCAGAAAGTACATCCCTTTGTAATCCATACTGGAGGATAGAGAAATGTGCTTATATCCTGTTCAGTATGGTCCTAGCTACTCATTTTGAATCAAGCTTTTCCCCTCTGAAAACCAAAACTCTAAATATGCTCTTGTCTGCAAAACCACATTAAAAACAGTGGTCAAAAAAAAAGGTGTGTAGAGGGGCTAAGTGTACTGTGCGTTTTGAATGAGTGTAAGGTCTCTGATGATGAATAGTTGGGAGATGTCCTAGTAGCACAGTGGACAAAGTGTACTGCAAAGGCAAACCTGGGCCTCTGGTTACTTCCTTAGAATTTTCTTTCACTCATTTTTCAAGGTGACAAGACTGCATGGCACCCTGCTCCACAACCTTACAACCTTACTGCTGTGTGAAGGTGAACTGCTAGTGAGGGGAAAGATGGGGAAGACAGTTTACTTACTTTTTTGATTAGCGATAAGCTTAATGATAGGCACCCTTTTTAATGGTTAATTTTATTGCTGTTTTTTACATTCCTATATGTAATAATTAAGAGTGGGATTAAAGGAGATAAGTATTACTATACTTAACCTATTGAAATAAAAATACCCTCACAAAAAACAGTGAAAAGGAAAAATAATACCTAAATGGAAATACTGACAACCATACAAAATAGCCAGTATCACTTACGCTTTTTTAAAAAGTAAATAATGATTTCATGTGTTTTATTTATCTGATGCTCTAACTTAACTCAATTCTCTAGTGGCGCATGTGCAGCAAAACTGATCTGCTGTCCATAAACACTTCTGGTAGAGCGTTTAGTAGCTATCTTAAACCATATGTCTGTCATTCCTCTGCTGTGTTCTTTTGCCTCATTTTGAAGCTGTTAGCCAGGAGTTTTATAGACTATTTCAGATATTACAAAACTGCTGTGAAAACTCAGTTTAGTAAATATTAACATAATTGAATGGCTTTCTATTATAGAGCCACAGTAATGATTACACCCTGGGTGATTGCTAGAGTCAGGAATTTAAGGTTATATAGCCATTTCAAAAAATTAAATGTATTTTACTTGTTTACAGAGAAAGTTTAAAGAATTTTGTTTCAAGAACTCATTGACCTTACAGTAGTGTCTTAAATACAAAATTCAGAGTCCAAAAAGGAAACTGAACACTTGTTTACCAGAGATTATTTTGTGGTCAGTAATCTAATGGTGCGTGCTTTCTGTTCTAGAACTATTGTGGCACTTGTATATAATGTGCTGAAGACACTGATGGAAATGAATGGCAAGCTTTTTGATGAACTTACAAGCTCCTATAAAGCAGAAAGGCAAAGGTACTGAGATTTCTTGCAAACATATGCTGATAAATACGTATCTGAAATGTGCCAGCTGAAAAGGAACAAATTTTAACCGTTGTGGCTATGGGGTTCTGCAGTAGAATTGCCAATTGAAAATTTGCCGCAGGCTGCCTGGTGCATCCCTGGGGTGCGGAGCACCCAGGCAGGCGCGTGTCGGCGGTGTGGAGGGAGCTGGAGCCCGGGAGGCAGCAGTGGCGCCCCTGGCTCCCAGCCCTGCCGAGTCAGGGAGCACCTTTGCCTTCTGTGTGGGAAAACTGAGCTCAGCTGGTGCTGCAAGGGGCTGCCGGGTGCTGGCCCTAGCGCAGCAGAGGGACTTGTCTGAAGAAAGCCGAGCTGGAGAAAACTTTGTAGCTCAGCTAAAACCTCCTCTTTATCCTGCTAACCCAGTGAACAGTAGTGTTGGTGCAAGGGATGGCAGGTTATCCTAGGCCAACTGAAACCATGTGCTCAGTCTCCTTTCATTAGTTCTACTTTTCCTCCCATGATGCTTGGTTTCTTAATTTGTTTGCATGTGATAAAGAACCTCCTTAGTGTAGTTTTCAACAGATGACTGCAATTCTATAGGAGGTGATTGAGCTTGTCAGAGCAAAGATACTGTTTACCACTAATATTTATCAAGTTGTACATTCATCTTTTAATAGGAGAAATTGTGCTTGCCTCTAAGAATAGCTTTGGGGAAAAAAAACTGAGGAATTACTGGATAAAATCAGTTGTTTTAGATAGCTGCATCTATACATTGCACTTAAAACACATTTGAAATTGATATTTCACTCTTTCTACAGAGAGAAAAAGAAAGAATTGGAACGTGAAGAGTTGTGGAGAAAGCTAGAGGAATTAAAGCTTAAGAAGGCTCTGGCAGAAAAGCAGAACAGCACTCACAATGTGCTGAATGCACACAATACAAGTGCCAAATAAAAGAAATGACAACCTCTACTCAACAGACATACTTTTTTGTACCCTTTTGAAATATAGAAAAACTTGCAAAATAAACCTCATCAGTATAATAGAAACAGCCAACTTTTTCCTCTGGCAAAATGTAAATGAAAAAATACTTAAGTACAGCAGTTAAGTGATGTCATTACCACAGCATATTGTAAATTTGTCTAATTATTGATATACTGTCACTTCCAACATTTCATAGAACTGAATTATCATCCTTAATGAGTGAAATAATTATGGGAGTGGTGAGAACTATGACTTGAATTTTTGATTGTGTTGCACATAGGTGGTATAGTTTGCTATGTACATTTTTTTTTTTCCTTGTTTTATACGTGCTTTTTCACATTGCTGCATACTTTGGTTAAGATTATAGAAAAGGCTTCTAGTTGTGCTGTATTTTCTCAAATAAAACTAAGGTACATTACCAGTAACTTGAGATATTTGCTATGTGCCCCTTGCAGCATTGAAAGGCACTCAGATATGGTGCTGTTCTTGAATTCCAGATTGAATTTAGATTTATAAATAGCTCACAGTAGAATGAGGCAAAAGTGGAAAGAAAGGGAGCTCCAACAGATTCTGGTGGTTCATGTGTCTGACCCACTCTGGGGTGAATGCCTTGAGCCTGCCTTCTCCCTGCCTCTTGGTCGTCCTCCTGCAGCTGAGGATGGAGCTTCCTTTGCCAAGCCCATCAATGATGCTCCTCATCAGCCCAAGGACTCCTGGCACAGTAGTGCAGTCTTCTACAGACCATCTCAGACATTTCTGCAGTAGCTTTAGTATCTCGTGGCCTGGAGAGTGAGACCAAAGTTGGGATCCTTAGTAAGGAGGGAAGACTGTCAATAACTAGTTCCTTGTTTTATTTAAAGAAAATGCAGTCTGCTTCTTGAAGGTGGAAAGTTGATTATAGAAGTCTTGTCTGTTTTACTTGATCAAGTATTTTTCACATCTTTTATCAGAGTACCATTCCAATCTCTTAAATTGCAGTTGTGTGGAAAACTTTTGTAATGAAAGATCTTTGGGGAATTGAGCAGCATTCAATAAAATCTTTATGTTTGTATTTAGTGCTGTATATCACATCTTTGTGTTTATAAAGACCAAGAGAATTAGAATGGCTCTTAAAAAAAACCAAAAACCCACACACTTAATTACACCACATTTGTTTAAATAACCTGTAGCTTTTTCACTGAGTGACAGAAATGAGAGCTGCAGGTCACTGGGGTCTAATCTTTAGTGAAGAAGGGTGGCAGGCTTTGTTCTGACCTGTTAAGAACAAAGCATGGGGGGGACACAACAGCTGAGGGAGGGGTCCTGCAGTTTTTTTGCCTGTTGCTTGGCTGTTTTACTGATTTTATTCAGTTACCAGGGAGAAGTCTATACTACAGTGTTTGAGTTGACTTTTACATTAAAAAAAAAAAAATAGTTTACTTCTRTTATTACTTCATTCTTTGTCTCTAAGTGGCTTCATTTCCTCTATAACGCTGCCTGAAGAGGTAAAACAAGAGAAGCTCTTTATCATTTAGAGAGCCTTTATCATTTACAAGATGCTCAAGAGTGCTGATCTAGGGGCTGTTTTCCTTAAGAGCAGCACTACTACATTGGGGTGGTTGCCTGGATAGTCTGAATACTGTAGAGGAAGCCTCAAATACTTAGAGGGGCATTTTTCTCACAAAAGGCAATGCAAAGCCACTCCTCCATTCAACTCTTGCACGGGCTCCAGGGCACTTCATGTGACCTGCAGACTTTGCAGTTGAACAAATCAAGGTTCAGGAGTGGCTCAGTGAATACTTAAGAGGCTTGTACAGTCTGAAGACATGGTGATACTTGGCACAGCAGAGGCTTAAAAATTGTTTTCCAGTTTCATGTTTAACAAGTGGCTTACACTTGCATAGCTCAGTCTGATCAAAAGCAGTTAGTTGTTGCTGCTATTTACATGTCAGTTTATGAAAAGACTATGTAATCAGCTGACTGAAGTACGCTCTGCCGTGGTATATGCTGTCCCAAAACTTGGGGGGGGGRAAAAATTCTTTAACACTTTTTTCATGGTGCTTCCTGAAGCAAGATATTAATCTGTAGGTTTTGTAAGAGTATGTTTTGCCAGTTCATGAGGAAGAGTAGTATTCAAACACATACCTGAGTTTAGTTCTTCAATGCTCTTTTTTTTCTTTTGCCATAGAAGTCAAGTTTCAGATGCAGAATATTTACAGCTGTCCTACAATTTTAAGGAAACAGTATCTATGCAGAAGTTAGATTCTGTAACACTTACCTTGCTGAGGTTGAGACAAATTGTTGGCATTTGTAATTGTTACGAGTTGTTCAAACTTTTACAAATATGAACTTCAAAAATAAGTAGTAGAAAAAAAACACACAATAGCTTTAAGAGACTATTTCAAATAAATTGGGCAATGCTCGTTACTGGAATCACACCTAAAAATAGGTGTATGTAAAAGAAAGGTTTCCTGGCTGGAATCAGAAAGCCTGTGCTAGCCAGTAACATTTCCTCATAAAACAAAAGGTTGTGATAGATGAGATGTAGTGACTGAAGTCAGCTGCTACATGAAGCAGGTCAAAAAGTATCTGAAATACTGAAATACTGCAGCAAAGAGTGCATCCTCACCTAACCAGCCTTCATCCCCACCCCACAGCTAGTGCCCAGTTGTCTTTCAAGGCAGCCTGTATCCTTCTGCACCTTGTCAGTATAAAAAAAAAAAAAAAAAAAAAGTAGTAGGATGTAGCAGGGTGATCAGTACCTGATCAAAGTGTGGTTTCTAATTTTGTTTTTTAATACAAGAAATAAATGCTGTAATATCATCATTTGTTAAGAACCCCCCCACCCCCATCCTTAAAACTACTCAYGTATTTCTGTGACAGCAAAGATTTAAGAGCAAATTTCTCTATTGTGTTTGCTAAGGACAAGTTATACCACTCTGTATTTGGGTAAGCACATGGATAACCTGACTAGGAGTCAGTGGAATACTTTCATATCAGAGCATGCAGCATCATGTAGCAAAATCAACATGGTTCTTAAYTGACACCAATCCTCTAAGTGTGCTTTTCCCACAGTTTAGATGTCCTGTTTCCTTACCACATGAGCACTTAAAGATGAAGTAGCTCTCAAAGGGTTTGCTTAAACATCATACTTCTTAGTCTTTCTCTGCTTTCTCCCTCCCTCCCTCCCCTCCCCACCCCGTTTAACCCYATTCTCTATTCACTATGCTAATGCTGAGCCAAATTTCATAATCGATCAGCTGCGGTAGATACAACACCAGACCAGTTTAAGAGCTGGCATTGCAAAATGCCAAACAAATGTTGACTGAACAGCACCTGTTCTTGCA
>NW_020449863.1:271276-294531 GCF_003343035.1 Apteryx rowi | reverse complement strand
TATGCTCAAGTTAGCTTACACTACAAAATTCAAATTATGAACAGTATGAGGCACCAACACAGGACCTGGGGGAAGAGGCAAGGCATCCGGTCACAACAGCGCAGCAACGCAAGCCTGGTAACTGCAGGTAGCAGGGGGCTGTAATCCGGTCCTGCCTGCTGCTCGCCCCTCACCTGTRTCCAGACACCAGAGACCCTGCACTCTGCTGCCAGGCCCTAGCAGTTGGTAATCCCTGCAGCCAGTACTGCTCTTTGCCTTCCTTATTACAGAAAATGGCTACTCCCTTTTTCTAAGGTTATGTGCGGTCAATAGCACTGCCATGATTTGCCCTAGAAATCAGCTGAAAGTAGTAAATTTTATTCCAAAATGCTTCTTACTTTTAAGGAAACACACGCACACAAAAAAGGAGGAGGTTACTCTTGATGAACTAACTTACTTCTGTTTTAATTCACGTTCCTCTATCAGAGGCTGGAAGCAGCAACAGCAGACCTGTTTGGCATGCACTTCCCCTTGCAACAGCCCCTTCAGAGCAAACATACTGGTGCTTACTGCCCTGTAGACACTACAACTCTGAGTCAGGCATCTCGCTTCAGAAAAGGACTTACAAGAAAGAAAAAAAAAATACAACACCAGAGGGCAGTTAACACACATTCAGTCTATGTAACAGAAAATCACATTTATATGCCAGGCTGATGAGACTGTTTTTCACTTTGTTAGCAAAAAAGTGCAAGCGAGAGGGGAAGAACATAACAGCATAGCTCAGATTTAGACTTTGAAGTCTATCTTCAACTCAGATGCTAAACTATTGAGTCAGACTGATCAGGAATAGATTTTTGTTTTTCACTTAAACTTCTTCCCTTAATATTCCTATCTGGATTATCTCCTGTACAGCTCCAGCTGAATCTAAGAGCAGGTAATCTCAGACAATGCACACAATAGCTTATTTTAGGTATCTTTTAATATTAGGAGTCAATACATTTTAAATCAAAAATGACATGTAATAGAATTCCAGTGTATTTTGTTTTAACTCATACCTTGGAGACAGGAGGCAAGACTGTTTTGTTCTGTGTTCTTTACTCCTTGACTGTGTTCACTGGAAGGAACTGCATTATGGCAGCAGACGCAGGTCGTAGCTCATGCAGAAGTTAAATGGTCACCTGTTCTGAGAAGTATTCAAACACTGTCCAGTTTTAGAACTTAACCACTATAGCACTGACTTTCTGAGCGTTAGTGAATTCTCTCCTCTCCCACCCCCCATGTATTGAGGTAAATGTATTAAATTTGGATTAAAAGAGCATGAGATTGTTAGATCTGTCCTAGGGTTAGCTCCTTTCTGAAGTTCAAATGTCAGTTTGCTAGGCTGTGAAAGTGTTCTTCTGAAGAAAATATACCTGGTTTACATCTTTAATTGCTGTATTGCTGATTGAAGTTTATTCCAGTTATTTTCTATTCCTTCTGCTATGAATACTTAAAAGGCAGTCTTAGTCTCAACTTATGTGGTTCATTACTTGACTTCTTCTCTTCAGATGTCTCTTTCGGATTTTGATCATCCACTTAACACTTAACTTAGCAAAGTCTGCTGCCTTAAACAGAGCCAAAAAGATACCACAAAGAAGAGCAATCATGTTCCAAGGATTTGCTGTGATTATCTGAAAGAAATTAAAAATATTATTCCCTCTCATCTGACTCAGCCAATATTATACCTGTTCAATCACAACCAATTCCAGTTTTCAAACTGAAGTGTCTTGCAGCATATGCCTTTACTCTGTAGTGCCTTCTCCAAACAAACATCTACCTCACTCCATGGTCTTTCCAATTCCTTCAGCCAGGAAGGAAATACACTGATTCCAGAAGATGTCTATACTAGCTGCTAAATTCTTCTAGACTATTTCAAGATGGTAAATTGTTTAACAACTTCTAGAGATACAGGTAAATTGCTAATTTTAACATTAGGGATTAAACTTCCTATAATGTATTATTTAAAGATTTACAAAAATCACCAGTAACATTAAAGGAGGTCTTCAAGAAGACAAAGCACTCACCTAAAACACGCCACTACTGAAAAGTTTTAACAAGACAGCATGGTAATGCTAAAGCAGGTTTTGACAATAGCAACTGTTTCTGTAGACCTACAGCAGTATTTTATCTTTCTATTTTTAAGTAAATTTGGGTCAAGAGTACTTAGTGTATTTATAGTTTTCAGTTCTCCTTGTACCTCTAGGCATGTGGATGACTTCTAGGATCTCAGAGGAAGCAAGCAGATCATCGAAGAGGCTTAGCAATAAAGTGCTGCAGCACCCAGCTTTCAGCTTCCCTGTGCAATCTGTCCCTGACAGCCAGCACAAGAGAGGTGTCATTAGATCACCATCAGAGCAGAGGGTCTTAAAACACAGGGCTTTCTGTATTTGTAAATCCTCTCAAAAGCAGCAGCCCTAGCTGCAAGTGTTTGTGAGCTAGGGCTGAAGCTTCAACAGGAGGAAACAAGCACCTCTAACTCGCTGGATCAAGGACAGCTTTTTAATGAAGGCAGAGGTGTGACCCCCCCATCCTGCAGGAGGGGGCGAGAGGAGCCTGCCTGCGTGGAGGGCCCCAGCACAGATGCACCAGMAGCAGTGCAGAGGATCAGCGACCAAATCCTGCCCTGCACTGTCTACAGTCACACCCTGCTGCTGGGCAAGAAAATGAGGATTCCAGAGAATTCCGTGGATTCCTTGGTGGCTGGCTTGAACGCACCCACCCACAGCGGCCCACACACCTTTTAAGCACTCCCATGACTGATAGCTGTCTTGTCTGGTACGTTCAACACCTTTGGCTCCAGCATACTTAAGATCATGAACTAAACTGTGAAGAAGTACTTTGTGCATTTTAACGCAGTACCAAATTCTGTCCAAATAAGGGGTTAAAAATACACTAGCCGATCGATTTTTATTATTCTGATTTAAGTCTAGGTTTCTGGCTTGTCAATTAAAAAGAAAAGTCATTAAATCAGTTTATTCAAGCACACTTATCTAAGCAAAAAGTTCAGACTTGACCTGAAGCTAGAATTTGCTGAAGCATAGGGGGCACATGCTTTCTCTTAGCAATGTGTGCATCTAGCTGCAGTAAGAAAGCTGAGTGTCACCAAGCCACAGAAAGGCTTCGAATGGTCTTGACCCCCAGCATTACTGATTGTAAAAAAGAGCTTGGACTAAAATTTTAAAAGTGACCTCACTCTTCCTTTAGTTTCCCCTTGGAGTGAGGGAATAAAGGCATATGCGCACGCACCACATACATACCCGGTCAGGCAACAATTCAAGAAAGGACTAGTATATTACTCACATCTTGAACAGTCTGTATAAAAGGATCTTTCCATTCAAATACCACAAAAAACAGCTGGTCGCTTCTTGGTTTAGTTCTCTGGTCAATATAGTTAACCACACTAGTCTGGAGAGAGGAAGAAAAGGTGCATGTTACTTTCTTTGATTTTTTTAATACAGTCTTCTGCACAGCAGCAAAGGCTTGGAGGAAGGTGGAAAGAGTAGATTTTACAGCAGGGTGATCGTTAAGGGACTTCAAATTCAGCCTTCCCCTACCTGGAACATTAGGCTCCCAAAGCATAGAAAGTTCAGTATCCTCCATCTGTTTCATGTAACCTCATTCTTTTCCTATTTCCCATTCAGTGAGACATAGCAATACCATTTTTATACTAGTAGCCAGGGCCTTTGTTTTCTTTAGTAATGCTTTATTGTACATACTTGATGCCCGTCAGCTAGTGCCTACAGGACAGCAGGTACCAACACAGCATGATGAAGGCACAGCTCTGGTGCACGCACATAGTGGCAGCACAGGGCTTAGCCATGTACTAGCACTGCAAGTCTTAATACTTTACACACACTTAGTTCAAACATTCATTTTTGTCCCCACGTTCTCTTTAAAATCAGAATGGCAGAACAGATATATGGCTTGGCTTGATGTGACCAGGCAAGGGCAAAACAGATTTGTTCCAGTTTGCAGGAGGTCAACAGGAGGTTTGGTACAGTCCAAGGGAGAGCAAGAGATACCAGACCGCAGCCTTCATTAGTAAGTTACTGCCCAAGTGACTTACTGAATGTACTTTGTTCCAGCAGAGCCAAGAATACAGAAGTTAAACATAGCCTACAGTATTCTTGGATTATTGCAGTTAGCTTTGGAAATGCCTTTATACACCTACTTTTAAAAATTAAAATGCAGTTTTTCCCCCTCAAGGGCAGCAAAAATTCATTCACATAGGGTGAAGAGTTATTTGGAAAGTTTTTAATGAATGAATGCTAAGTTATCTTTATTTGCCAGAGAACTACAGGTTGGTCACAGAAAGAATGTTTTCTTGAAGAATCAGTTGTAGGGATAAACTAGATACTGGCAACTGCAGAATGAAAGTGGAAGGTGAAAAAAAGCCTAGAGTTTAACGATCAAAAACATATTTCCCAGTAACTAGGTTACAGTTTGAAACTGGCACTGACCTATGGAAAGAGCTTTAGCACAACTCCAAAGAGCTTTTATAACCAGGGTACCAATTAGGTTATCAAATTAGATGTTACAGCCACATGAAAGCATGATTAGCCTTATGAACCAGAATCAGCAAAGTATTGAGACATGAGGCCCCAGAAAAATATCTCATCTTGTGCACACACGCACACCCCAAAACCCAGAGGGAACTACACAGACTTTGAACACGGGCAATAATAACGCAGTCTGCACTAAACCCACTACTGCTAGGAGACGATATAAACCATGCAAGAACCAGACAGTTACTTATCAGGAAAGCACACTGTAGATACAGCCAAACAACTGAGGGAAGGACTTGTCCCTTCTCTAAACCTCAAAGGAGTATTTCCATCTTGGTTTGTACACAAGGGAGTACTGTTGCTCTTCCTAGATTAGTTTAATACTGTACCAGAAGTAACGAATCCAACAGCATTGTTATTTCATTTCAGGACTATAACATGGACTATACATATGAAAACAGTGATTCAGCAGACATTAAAGCCTCTCCTAACAGCTTATTTACCATGGCTTAGTTTCTTTATAAATACCTTAAGATTTCTCTCAGGCTTCCTTCTCCCTCCCTGCACATACACCACATTTTTAGGCTGTGAACACATAGAAGCAGGAGTTACAACACTGTGTGTCCATTCAGAGCACTTTAAGGCTCCACCACCTCATGTTTTCCAACCCACTCTGGTCAAACACCTTTGCTTCAGATTTATCCTATCTTTGTCCACTACAGTTCATTTAATTATTGAAGTGTACCATCACTACACTCATTGAAGAAAACTGCACAATAGAAAACAAGCAGAACACAATTTAACCCACTACTTGTAGGTCATATCTTTCTGCTATGCCATCTCCTAACTTCACATTTGAAAGGCTAATAGACTTCCTTATTCAGTTTGCATGGACATTGTACTGTCTTGTACTGTCAAATAAGACAAGTGCAATTTATGCCTGAGCTATTTCAACTTCTACTATATTATTAATAGGGATCTGGAACCTGAAATTCACATTTGTACCTATTCCAACTTCCTAGTTCCTAGTCCATAACTGCTGGACTAAATACATGCTTACAGTCAAGAAAAGATCAGCTTTTCTGAGTTTGAGTCACACTTTTGTTTCCAATCTGAGATGTGTTAGACTTGGGCACACAAAGAAGGACTTTCAAAATTCCTTCACTAGCTAAGTGCCAAACGGCAGGTGATACGGAGCTGTAGCTGGTGAAGGACAGACAGACAACTGCTGCCAGGGCTTACATGACAGCAGGTGCCTGACACATCCTTTCCTCTCCGCCAGACTAAGGCCATCATTGCATGGTTTTGGGATTCCTCTCCTGCTGTCCTCCTCCTGAGGAGCAGAAAGGTCCCCACCTGACAGCTGGTGCTCTGCAGCACTGCTCTTCCCTTGAGGCTTTGCCACAGAAGGCCCTAACTGTGAGAACTGAAGATACATTTCTTCTGCTTCATTTTGGTCTCTGCAAAATACTCTTTCCAAGTGTGCCACAAGCGAAGAGAGAATGTACTCTCTTAAAGATATACTCTTTGAAAGGGACTGTTCTTAAAACTCTCATTTCTTATCACCAGTTTCTTGAAAGGAAGGGCAATGCTATCAGTTCTGTAGACTCTTCCTCTCCAACCAACACTGGGAGCAAGATAACAGACTCAAACACAATTCTCCTGTCCTTTAGTGTGAACAGAACAGGAATGAAAGTCAAACAGTGAGTTTATCTCTAGCTCTGAAGTCTGCATCTTCCACCTGTATATTTTCTAATTTTAAATGATGCAAGAAATTGAGTTATTCCATGTTTATAAGGCTACTCAACAGATAAAAATCCCAAACCCAAACAAAAAGCAGACATCAGGAGCGCTACAAAGGATACTCTGCTTATGTTTACCTCTTCATTCTAACATCAGCCCTTCTGGTAACCTAAACAATACCTCTTTCCATTCCTAGCTATTATTTAGACAACTACTTTGGAAATCCTAGCCTTGAACTAAAGGTAGCTGTGTTAATATTTCTAAGAAACCAATCCCTTCAGAGCACAGGTTTCACTTATAGTACAGTCAAGGGCTGGATTTTCTGGCTTCTCCATTAGGACATGTTTTTCTGAGATGTGTCTCTAGGCACATCAAGGTATTTATGCTTTTATAAAACCTCTCCATGTTAGGAATGAACACAAGTAACCATACAGCCAGTTCAGATTCTGAAACTGCTCAGTGACAAGTGGTATAAAGAATGCAATGAAACAACAGCCAGTTTATTGATATTGCATTAAAACAAAAAACAAAAAACGAACTTTCTCCAACTCCTGCTGCCATTTGTTCCAAGAAGTGCTTCTGTCAGCCAATTATCATCCAGAAAACCCCAACTTTTTGGCAGTAACTAGTTTTTAATTAACTAACAGTGCTTCAAAAAACTCTTCCTGAGCATTTTTTACCTCTTGTTTGAATTCAACAGTCTCACTACCATCTTCTTCTTTGGTTTTCACCAAGGACATCTTGACCCAAGTTCGAAAGCCTCCAGAAAACTTCCAACTGGAGTAYGAGCTTTCACAGTCCTTCATGAATTCTGCTTTTTCTGGACTAAAGGAAAAAACATTATTTTACTGACCAAACTCAGTACCTGAGCACTGCACAYAGCACAATGTCAGACCCACAGACATTTCAAAATACATTCAAAATTCTGTTTAAATTTCAACTGCTGAAACATACTCCATCTAAAACATTGTCAGTACTAACGTTCTGATGAATGTTAGTGCTTGCACTCATGCTCCCAGATGCAGAAGACTGATGTGGCTTCCCACCACCCTCCAGTTCTGCATCCCCCTAGGGATTGCTCTGCTTTGTAGGGGAACTTGGTTCTGCTCAGGACTCCTCAGAGAGGGAAGAACGCGGCCAGGAGCCCAGGAATCCACCTGCCGCAATGCCAGGAAGTGGGGCATTGGGGGGGAAGTGGGAGATGAAGTAGTATTTTCTCCAGCCAGTAACTGGAGTTTTTCAGAGAGWGGGAAAAAACTCTGTAGGTGGAAAGGATAACAGAAGTGGTTCTAAGAGGTTCATGTAGAAGGAGACCAGGATTTAAAAGAAGCCTTGGTCCCCTGTTAGCACTACCCTGTTAGGTCTGAGCTACTTCTCATTTCTCAAGGTTGGCTAGTTCACATTGGCTGTCTTGTTCCAGTAGTGAGGTACTTAGAAAATAAATACTTGAGGACTGCAAAGCCCAAGCCCTTTAATGGCACCAGTTGTAGGATATAACTTTGCTCTGAACAGAGCTAACAATGCTAATCCTTCACCATCCTCCTTCATGATGCCCAGCTTTGCTAATTCTCAGTTTACTTAGTTGAGTTATGTTAGATTAAAGCCTAAAATACACAGGCCAGGATCATGCCTCCATCCACTTCTTTGCTTTCCTGTGTTAGGCCTGGGCACAGGAAGATGGGCCTGTTCCAAGACACTGACTGGCACAGTACTTCTTTTGTACTTTATGGAAATGAGGACTTAAGGTAACAGGTTTGTGCTGACAAATACACTCTTACTTCTAAGCTTTGGCTTCTGTTAGAGTGGTGATGTTGGAATGAATTAGAGCCGTGACTATCACTAGCTTTAAATAGCTAGTGAAGGCATTAGAAACAGTCTAGACCCAGGGCAGGCTGCTTTATCCCACATCTCTGGGGTGCATATAAACCAGCTCCAATGCAAACATACTTAACATGCTCTGAAATTTACGTTTAGCATATTCCTAGTATTTTAGGAACAACATACCTTTGATGTAAGGCTCTGTAATAACATGGCTGTTCTCACAATGTGCAACCACAGATATTTGTAGGTGGAGAACAGCAGGACTGGTTTGTGCCCTTTTTTAATACCGTGACTTTGAGCATTTTAGGGCTTCCAATACCCATCATGTAGGTGTAGCTCTATGATATGGCATACCTGCTCTTCATCCTGTCTCTAGCAAATGCACAGGGCACACTGAATTAACCACTCTGATTGTTTATTTACTTGGAGCTCCTCTGTACTGTGATTTTAGCCACTTGCTTGCTTTCTCCATGAAATAAGCCTGTCCTTGCAGCTGCTTTTTAATAAGGTTTCATTTGAAATGAATGGGTGAACCACAGTGATGAGTCATGAATCACTAAAGCACAGACTGTTGATTTTCACTAGAGAGATTTCAGGTTGGAGAKACGTGTCAGGGTAGGCTGGTCCTTTGAGACAAAGGAGCAAAACAGGGTTTTTGACTCAGCCAGGATAAATCCATCTTCGTAGGTGAAGGAAAAAAGTTCTTCGCCCATACGGCAGAGGGAGCACGTGGCTAGGTCTGTTGGGAGACTAAAATAGTTTGGTCTTTCAAGAGAAAGAGGTAAAGAACAGCAGAACTGAAAACAAGGTTCTGTCTGAAGAACAGACCAATCAGGAAGATCTGCCCTGCACCACCACTTGGTGGATTTGCGCTTTTCTCGTGTGTTTTTCCCTTAGCTTTCAGAATTGGGGCTCTTTTTCTTCCTACAAACCAAGATCTTCTCTACAAGGCAGCAGGAGCAGACACGGATAAAAACAGTAGCATACTGATGGCTACTCTGTACTGCAGTGCCTGCTCAAGCTTAACAGGTGAACAAGCACATATTGGTAAGAAGCGAAACCCAAAGCCATGGCTCTCAAGTCAGGGCTTCAAGTGGTGGAGAACTGCGTGGTGCATACATACAGAAAGAGGAAGCATTTCTGGAAAGAAAAATTAATACACTTCTCTCCATATCGAGACAGATTATATCCTAGAGCATTTTAGCTGTTTGGGAATATCTTGATCTATTTGTAGCATTAGCCATTGGTTTGGTCATCCCAACAGGATGGCAGTACACCTCTCTAACCCGCACAAAGGAGTGGGCAGAGCATCAGAACAAAGCCTACTGCCTGACTGCTCCCTGCCATACAAACCAGTGACACAGGGACACCTAGTCTGACAAAGACTTCTCCTCCCTTCAATATGTAGCTACACCAGTAGCTGATGGGACAGATTCAGGAAGAGCATGGTGCCTTGCTGCTCAGAGGAACAGACATAATTAGCACTCTGCCAGCCTAGTCATATGCCTAAGGCATGACTAAACACAGCATCCTGGAAAAGCTTTCCAAACCAACATGGAAAATCCAGGCAGGAAGACACGAAATAAATCTTAACATTACAGCCACAACTTCCATGGTAAGCAGACAGCAATAGCATACTTGGCCTTCGACAGTAATTGTAGGCTTGAAAAAGAGAGCTTAATTTCTTTTGAGGAGAAGTTGTGGAGGAGTGATCTGAGAAGGCACCTCTTTGCATGCACCCACAATCCAGACCATTGCCACAGAGTCAGGAAAAAAAAAGCAGGCAGAGCAGAGCTACAAGCTTTGCACAAATAATAGCAGAGGACAAATAATGCAGTTTAAAAAATACATACAACTAAGTGAATGAAAGACAGACAAGGGATTTTAATCTGAAGAACAACTCACCCCAGAAAGACAGTTTCTTTTCAACTCCCTGTATTCACCCCAAAGACAGACATCCTACAAACGCTACACGCTTACTTTGTTTATTAAGTTCCTCCACCTATTATACCTTTGAACCTTATACTTGCTTTTGGTGTACTGTAAGATTCCTGGGCTCTCCCAAAATATTAATGGTACCTCAACACCACACAAAATAAATAATGAGATTCTTACTTTACAGCAGAGAAAAGAAAAGTACAAGGGACCACTGCCTCAGTCAGGGACAAAATACAGAGCGCTGGTCTTCCCCAGCCAGCACTCTCGGTCATTACCAACAGTGCACACTCCTACCAGGGAGCGCACTGCCCCCATGCAGACTGATCAGCCTAGACCACAAGAGACTATATCTGTCCAAACTGGGGATACCTAACCTATGCCTGGATGGGCTTAAGCCCTGCAGTGGATCCTTCTAACCCACATAACCATAAGCTATTTTACATGTTAAGCTGACAATAGTTTTGACGGTAACATGTTTAGAGAATTTTTTTCTTAAACCCATGTATTACACTAATAACAGTTGAGAAAGGAACTTATATTTTTAGCTACACTTTTTTGGTAATTTGCAAGGGTTTCATTATTTCCTTCCCTGCAATTAATATGGCACAGAGAGCAGCTGCCACTGTCTTAAAAAAAAAAAAAAAAAAAAAAAAGAGCCAGCAGCAGTATCACACCAGCTCACAGTTCAACAATAGCACACAGCCCAGCAATGTTCTGTGAAGGCCAGAAGAACAAAACTAGGAAGCAGTACCAGTTCAATGTAGTCTGCCGATCCAATTTTAATGCAAGAGCTGCAGAGAATAAAGGCCTTGAAAGAAACAAGTGGAGCTTGCTTGGGTCCTCACCACTTGCTATGCCTCAAAAAAATCCACAGACCAGATCCCTAGGTGCCATTTCTATTATTGCTTATGACTGATGCTTGCAGCAGCCTTCATGATATGATTATTGCTATTTAAAGCGAAAGTGAATTGCACATAATGATGCCTACAGAGAAACTGTCGTGTAGATACAGTAGGACTCTTTCCACCAACTTTAAGGGTTTTGGAATTGTGGTTTAAGTTGATGGAATACCCTAAAAACACACTTTACAATAGTCTACTCATCCAGTTCAACCTAAGCTGTTTGCAGACATGGCAAAACTCTGTAAAGATATTTATGATATCTGATGAATTTTATCATATCTCGTCATCTTTAGTAACAATTACTTTACATGAATTGCTAGATGCAGTGTTAGTAATATGCTCTCATAACCAGTTAGTGAGAGACTTCATCAGACAAATTAGTTAACAGGGGCCCATAAGTGAAGGTTTAGAGCTTGTTCAGAAGGACAAAATTTACATTGTCAACACACTACCGTTTCCAAGGATATTTTAGTCCTGACTTCCCATCAGCTAAATTTAGCATTGGCTGACCAACCAGAAGGAAGTCGTTTCTATTTTCTCTTCTGCTGCAAGCTGGACAGAAGAAGAGCATTCCACATAACATGAGGTTTCACATGCACTTCACTGTCAGGAGAAAACTTAAATTTTCAACCTACCCCGAACCTGTCCGGTTCACGTCCTGGGACACCAGGACAGCAATACGCAGTACTGAACAAGAGAAGATACACAATTTACACTAAGGTCTGGAGAAAGCTATAAAAGAGATGCTAACAAAACACCTCTGAGCACAACTTAGTGTATTTCACCTAAACATGCAAATCATTTACTCCTAAGTTTAAAGGCTTACATACCTTTTCTAATTTTTTTGGTATCCGAGTTAGTTCAAAACCAGGATCAAATCTTATTCCTACTACCTGCTGCAAACAGGCACAAACGATGCTTCCCCAAACAGACAACAGCACTTCCTACCTTTTCACACTGCTCCAAACATAACCCATGCTCAGCCTTCACTCTCCCAGCTTCAGCTCCGGTGCCTTCCAATACTGAGATGAGGCAGCTTCTTTAGGAACAAAGTGGCATTTCCCCCTTCTCTTCCATGATCAATTCTGTCATTTAACCTGTTGATCAGGCAAACCTGGAGGCAGGAGGCTGGGAGCCAGGTTTCTCCCAGGCAGCTTATAGATGCTTACAGCAATCAGCTGATTCGTCTACACTGGCACAATCTCAGTCTTTGAGCTAGCACCTTTCCTTGCACAATGCATGGCACAAGCATTTGGGATAGCAGCATGCAGACTTGCATCTTGCTTGCAGGAGGAGAGACTAAGTCAGCTTAAATAGGACATGCATGTCTTAACTTGGGAAGAAACAGTCCTCTAAAAAGGCTTATCAGCAAATTGGTATAATGAGCACAGAAACGTGGCTTTCAAGACTTGGGTATGCACAAACCAAGTTGAGTCTTGATAGGCTGGCTCATTCTACAAGGGACAGGAACCAGACGCAACACAACAGTGCCTTCTGCTCTGCATTTCTCCAAGGGTGGTCTCAGGCAACAACCTTTGTGCCTTGAAGTAAAGAAACAGCTGTGTTCCTCGCACAAATTAGTCCCACTGCACACTACCTCTAACTGCAGCGCAAGCCACAGAAACTGAGAAAATCCAGCACAGAAGGAACAAATAGCACCTTCTACATCACTGTTCTCAGTTGGCATTTCCTCATCCTGAAATATCAACGCTTAAAATACCTGGAACATTAGCATTTTCTGAGTTGTTTTAGTACAGTTACAGAAAGTACGCAATGAATGAAGCTTAATGTCTTTCTCTCCCCCACTGTAGTAGAAATGCTTTGTAGAAAGCAAATTCAGAAAATTGGTCTCTGACTGCCCAGAGATACTGTGACTGTGAATACTTATAGTATTTGCTCTGAGAAGCACCAGTATGATCACACCTCAGCCTCCAAGAATGCTTTGTTACAATAAAATCTATAGTGTTATTTCTCTTCCCCTCCCTCACCCTATTTCATCCTGCATATGCCCTTTATCCCCTGTCCCTTTTTCACTTTGTCTCTGACCATTATCAAATCAAAGCTTTCTGTGAGGCCTCACTGCAACTAATGCCTTTTGGCCAGCGTTTTAATCTGGATCACAGAGAGAACTGAACTTGGACTGAAATTAAAAGCAAAAATTAAATAGTTAAGCATGGGGTTTATTCATACAAGCCTGGAAAAGGAGAGGGATTTTCCAGAAAGATCAACACACGATTAATTCTGCTCCTATTAAAACTAGTAGAAGGCCGATTAGTTACTCTGACGACACCATCATTAAACCAATAAGAAGCACTTTTGAAAACATCATACATGGAATTACATCATTCTGTAGCATCTTACATAAAACCAGTAATACAAACAAATATGGTTAATCTTTCAATGAAATCATAATTAACCCATTTGGAGATTTGACCTTTAAAAAAAAAAAAAAAAAAGGCAATTCAGAAACACTAGTGCTTTCAGTGCATTTCATAACCACGCTGCCTAGGACAGCCCACTTCCTGATCAGCCGCAGCAGCAGACAGCAGCAAGCCACACACACTTCAAACTTAGAAATTAAAGCCACAAATGACCGAAGCATAGCTGAAGGGCAGTTTTTGTCACTGAAAATATCCTCAGTTAATTTTTTTAAAAAGTGAGCTGAGCAACCAGACACCATTTTTGCAAGACATGAAAGTGTATCAAACTAATCCAAACATACCAAAATTTGATGGGAATTATCATAAAAGCCTCTGTAATTTTCACTTAAATAACCCTGCTTTCACTAGTACTTTTGTGATAACAAGTTCAACGCAATTATGGGCTCATCCCTTTACTTCTATACATACCTGTTGATGAACTCTTGGAAAGAAGAAAACAGAAGGTAGTCAATTGCACTAAAGTCTTGGTCTGTTCCATTCAAATGAAACTGCAAAAACACCAGTTCCTTTTTCTTCACATCACGAGGGCCTTGAACAACCAAAGCATATTTCTATAAGCAGACAGAGAGACAGTGAGAATGAGAGAGGAATCCTCATTTCCTGTTCATGAATTTGCCATCTGTCACAAATGCCCTATAGAAATCTAATACACACAGAGATTTTCCAGACCTCTAATAAGTACCATCTATTAAAATATCTACCAAGAATGCCAAGGCATACTTAAAGTCCTACTTTTAGTGTAAGAATGAGGTCTTTAAATCAAGATTTAATGTTTTTTTTTTTCCTAAGAAATCTGCTCTAGTTCTATCACAGTCATTTGGCTTCATGTGGGGAATTAACAGTTAAAGCTCTGCAACTTGCATTCTGCAGGAGGAAAAATCAAAACTGTTTTGAGCATTAAAGTCTAGGAACTTTCAGCTCTCAGTTTGAAATAAGTTAATTTGGAGTCTGATGTGGAGAACGCAGGGCTTCTCCTTGAGAAAGAGGACCAGTTATGTAGCCCCCAACACTTCAAGCAAGCTGCTGAAAAAAAGATAGCGAACAGAATTCAGCTTGAAGTGGTACAGCAATTGTATCAGACAGCAAGGTGCTCCTTGAGAAAGGACTCAGTCAACTTGAACAGAGCTCTGTATGGTTCAGAGGTCTGCCTCCATACCTCGCCACTGAGTTGCAAGCTGGAGCCTATTGGATCAGCAAGCTTCTAAACGAATCTACCCTGCAGCATAACATGCAAGCTCTTAGTTTGCTAAAATGTGCAGAAGGAGAAATAGTGGCAGAAATGAAATACCAGACTTGCACCTAGAATATCTTAGTTTTAAATAAACAAGAGGAGCTACTTCCCAGAAAGAAATGGTGACTGGATGAAAGGCAAAACATGAAGGGAAGAAAAGCTGACCAGTTTATTTCTTAGTGTTTAATTTCCTTAAAAAAAACAATCTGAGCAATAGCTTTAAATGAGATACAAATGACCATATTTCATACTATATTTTCTGAACATTTATCCATACAGAAGCTAGATTTGCTGCATTTTTAAGGGCAATTTAAGACAGACCATCACTCAATGCACCCACGTTACTGGCCTATCTGATATTCTGTGTCTCAGTGTAATGAAACACTTGGTGTTCAATTAAGACTTTTCCAAGTGTGACAAAAATAGTATTTCCTTTCCAGCAAACATACAAAAAGAAAGAAGCTATCCCTGCTTAATGAAATAACTGCTACCGCTTTCAGTCAAAGCTAGATTTACGATATCAAGCAGATTGCTTGCCAGTTCATTTAGGAGAGGAAAGAAGCAAGAGTTGCACTGTCAGAAATGAGACTTATTTTGTTCTTTTCAGGTGCTCATGCTACACACACATCTACATAACAGCTGATCATCCACAACATGTATACACACACTGACTTTACATTTCTGAAAACAAAGAGACAAATGGCTTAAAAAAAAAATAGAAGCAATAGAGTATTTGCAGCACTTGGTATGTATTTTTACTTTCAAATTACAAACAAACAAAAAACACTGAATAAGTTTTGTTTTATTATTATTACCATAGTTTGATTAGTAAAAGGGTCTGTGTAGTTGATTCTCTGAGTGCTGCACTCAATGTCTCCTGGCTGACCTGGATTTATCAGAGGCGGAATGTGATCATAGTAATGATGCTTGCAGCTAAGCAGCCGAGCCTTGCCTGGGTAAAAGGCAATACCTGTTTTGGAGGAAAAAAGTTGAAGACAGCTGATTTCTTTCTCAAGTACATGGATTTGCATTTTGGGATTTAATCCCACAGGATGCTGAGCTATCCTGCCAAGATCCAGCAAAGAATGAAATTAAACCATGTGCTTCAGTATTTTGCAAGGGCAGGAGAGCAGTGCCAGCCACATCAGGACAGAATCCCTGCAGCGTGCTGCAGAAAATCTGGGTTCATGCTCTGTTAAGATGATTCAAAGTTCACAGAAGTTAATAAATTTCACTAGTCCTCCCAATTAATCAGTCCTGCTGGCCCCAAGTGAGAAGAATGCATAAGTCAGGAGATCACTTAAGTCAAGTGGGGCATGAAGTGCTTCAGTGTGTACATGTTTTCAAATATTATCATTTAACAAGCTGATCTAATGAAAGTGAAAAGATGCTCTTTAGAACATCTAGTATCTTCTGTTCACTAAATAATATGTCACAATAAAAATCAAAGCCATCAAACAAGTACAAACAGTTACCATCCCTTATTACTTATATCATCAGGTGGGCAGGACGCTTCTTCACCTGTATGGAAATTCATATATTTGTGTATACCATAAATCAATGGTTGCAGACCAATAGCATGCATTAAAAAAAAAAAAAAAAAAAAGTACTGTATTTTTTCCTCTTCTCCTAGAAGGCTAGTAAAAAACAAAACCCCAAACTAATCCTGTTATGCCACATTTAGTATTGGAAACAAACTAACTTGAAGATAATCTAGATCAATTACTGAAAAAAACTATAATCTGAGTTACTAGATATGATTCAGTAACTTGCACAACTGAAATAACTCATCCACCAATACGTGAGATGTCAAAATAGTCAGAATACTTAAGTCTACAAATGCTTTATCCCCCTCTTCAGTGCTCCAAGCTTGCAACCTGGAATCTCATCACTTAGACAGAACAAAGGAGTAAAGGGCTGCACTAATTTAGGTTCTCTGATGTGGCAGGATCCTTTGCCAATACTTTCAGATTTACAGACACGTTGCTCTGTTTCTTTAAATGATGTTTTCTCCCTCTTGTTGTATGAAAAGCTCACATGAAAAAACAGGGAAAGGCCTGCTCTTACAGTCAGATCCATACAGGCCAAACGCAAGAACCTACTTACAGAGCTGAGCCTAAATGACCATACAGAAAAACAACTACAGGAAGCTGTCAACAGCATGAAACACTCACCTTTTAGCAACAATTGCTGGAGGGGGTATTTGTAAAATGCCCTAACACTTCAAACAGAAGTGTTGTTTTTAAATTGGAAACTGACATACAAGTAGCTTCCAACGCTGTTTGCACTGCATTTGCTAGTGCAGCTCTGTTTATGAATGGTTACTGGATAATTAAAAAAAAAAAAAAAAAAAAAAAATAGAAGTCACTACTCAAAAACGCTTTTGTGGAGTAATCCCTCCTGCAAAGTGCAGCACAGTGTTCTGATGCTACACTGCATTTTTATGCCAACACTCTTCTTTCCAGTCACATCATGCTGTCATTGCCTACTGATGTAATACCAAGTTGTAAACAACACAGAACAGAAGCAGAAAGTGGCACTGTGATTATTTTGTGGTTGTTTGATAAATCCACCTTCTTCTTTACTGTCAACAGTACCTGACAGTCTATTGCAGGGCTGAGGTCCTAGTACAGATCCTATGTGCTACCCTACTCGATGAAACAGTTTTGGGAGTATTTCTGTAATGAATGATCTTCTTACCTCTAAAAAAGGGCCCATTCTAGAGTCTGCAAAAACTTATCTAGGAGACATAGCATAAGATTCCACAGCTCCTGTCAGTGATTTATTGGCCAGAAAAGTCAGTGACTAATTGGCCAAAAACTTACTGGCCCAAAAGTCTGTCCTATAACTTTAACATTCCACGCAAAGTCAAGACACCATAAATTAAAGAAGACTAAGTGAGAGATCTGGGTCAAAGCATCATATGCACAGTGGGCTCTGCAGAATTAACATCAAAAATTGTTCCATGTAAAACAATCCAGGATAAATGTGAACAGTAACTTGACACATTTGGTCCATTACCAGTCTTACCAGGTGCATCATACAAGGACACTTCCTTATAAGAGACAGACATCACTGGGTGCTTGAGCTTCTCCCTGAAGTCAGTGATGGTTTGGTAGACAAGGAACACAGCTACAGCCATAAGCAGCAGATAAATGAACAGGAGAATTACTGAAAAAACATTCTTTAGGCAGGTCTTGCTGAAACGCAAATAGGGGGCACTGGTACCCAGTTCACTCTCTGGAACCAAACAGAATATGAATTAGGACTTTAAAATACAGACTTTTGGGCTGAATTTATGCAATATTCATTTAAGTTCAATAGCTTGAAAGGAGAGCAAACCACCAGCTCAGTTTGATTTAAAAAACACAACTACGACTGTTTTTGCTGAGCAGTCAAACAGCTGTTTCCTTCTCAAGCATAAGGCATGATCATCCAGAGACCGGGCCTCTTTTTCATATGTTGTATTTGGCACTCTGCTTAAGGACAAGGAAGGCAGAAAACGAGGTTTATTTTCAAGAAGGCCAGCTCAGAAACAAAGTTCAAAGTTCATGGAAACAAGTCTGCAGATGGTCAATCTTACCTCTTGGAAAAAAAACAACTCACTTCCCCCCCTCCCAGTCTGAACTGATTCTGACCACGTTTAGCATATAAGTCAGCAGAGAGATATAATATTCTAATGCTCTTACACAGCTATCTGCAGTATATCTCCACCACTGTAGAACTAAACTAGATACTTGTTACCCTCTCATTTTTGAAGTCCAAATCCTAACTCCTTGTGCTCGTTACATAAAGTTTCACAAAAGAAGGATTCTTCCAATTACATCTAGAAAGAGACACATCTGGATCTCTCAAACTCTGCCTTCCTTCAAAGCTTACTTTCTGAAGATCTTCACACTAATCTCAATTGTACATGCACAGCCACACAAACACTACTTTCCCCTGCCCCTTACTTTCTCTACTTCTTTTGGTAATATTTGTGAGGAAAAAGTTCAGGCATTCTTGAGTTCTGCATGTCACAGTTTGACTGTGAGTGATACATAGCTGAATACACAAAATGAGCATTAAAAACCAACATATAAAAGGAGATAAGTAGGCATATTTTAAGTTGACTTTTCTGTGCGGTGTAATTTAATGAGTCAGGCCCTCTCAGGCCATGCCACATTCTGCTTTTCAACCATAAGAGCACGGTTTGCTGTTTATTCCTTACCCCAGCAAACACTAGCCTTTTAATAGCTCCTGCAGAACACATACCCTCTTATAAAGGTCTATGGTCACACGCATGTTCCCAAGTTCACTGTCACGAGATGGCAGTCAAGGAAATTAGGATATTAGCAAGCACAAAATTGCACTACTGAAAAAAAATGTAAGCCTTGAACAGCTGCAAAATATTTGGGTGATACCCACTTCAGGTTGGTTTACCCTAATGCCTAAATCTGAGTTGCAACAAACATATTTGACAATGCCTTCCCCTCTCCACCAAAAAGCAGGTCTGAACAGTCTAACTAAAATCTGTTTAAAAGCACATCTGTTTAATATTGCATCTTGCTCATCTGGCATGAGCTTCACTTACAATTCACTGCCATCATAGGTGCTGCAATTCAGGTAGGATGTGTCCAACATTTAAAAAAAAAAAAAAAGATGTATTAAGCTATCTCAGAATTAGATTTTCTTTTATCTAGCACAGTACATGACAAAGAAATGTTCTCATCTCAAACCCTGGAAAAACTCCTTGACTTTTCATTGGTATTTATTCCTCATCCACACAATAAGCTATTTAGTGTCTCACTTGCTGTCAGAAGTACAATAAAAAAAAAAAAAAAAACTCACACAGAAACAGCTTATCAGGCACTTAAAGTCGATGATTTCTGGGTCAATAGCTCTCACCTGGTAAAATAACAGAGCTGGTATCTTCATGATCTTCCATCTCTCCTCCTCCCTCATCTGTTGGGTTTTCAGATACTTGCTCCACATCTTCACTCAGCTGCATAGTTAAAACAGTGGTTCAGTTTCCATATGTTCTCTCAACTTGCAATTGTTGCAATTTCTACAGTACTAATAAAAAAGGCTCCAACTAACCAAATGCACAAAAACAGGCCCCCATCCCATGAGTACCCAACCTCTGTTCCACTTGTTCACAATATAAAAGCCACATTTATGTAAAYCCAAAGGTAAAAATTAAGTAACTTGCCCACTGCAAAAAGAGAGAGACAGCACATTAAATTTAACCTACTTCTTTTCTGCTGCTTCAACAATAACATCACCTTTTCTTTCAAGATCAAAGCTATTGTTTTCCTGGCAGCTTCAGCCCACTTTAAACTCCCAGTTAGGGCAATGCCTCTGAAATAAGCAGGAACTTCGTTCTGTCACTCAAGAACATGTTTCTAGGCATAAACAAACCACAACACATACTGGCAAACAGAGCATTAGCACTTCTTAATAAAGAGGTGCATAAGGAGTAAGTTACATTTTGACAGGTATTAGGGCAATAACTCAAATGCAGTCTTAAGCCATACACGCAGATGGGTCATTACAAGACAACAAACAAACATCTACATTTCTGGTACTTATTTGTGCTCACTGTACACATTATTATATATTAGTGGTTACGCAACTGATTAGTCTTCCAGTGTTTCTAAATCAGCAACAGAGACCAGAGGTTTTCTTGTTTTGCTATTCAGAGCTCAGGGCCCAAACTGCCAAGACACTTCTGTCAAAGCCAGAAGCTTGTCACATCAGATAGGCATCACAAGAGATCATGAAGTATTAGACAGCTTTTTTTTTAAAAAAGTATCTCCCATATATTTCCCAAGTTTCTTTCGCGTCAGGGTACAACATACAAGTTGCAGCAAGGTAATGTAGGTCACAAGCTTACAGCGTATCATGTGTTGCACAGTTAACTGCTGCAGCTGAACACACGGTATCACCTACCTAATTAGGTATGGGAGATCAGCCTTGTTCCCAAGCCAAGGCAAACGTGTGCACAGTGAACAGCATTCAGCATGGCTGCTGCCTTAAGTTTTACACCCCCAACTTACTCAGCAGTCGCGTGCATGTATCCATAATGATGGGCTTTTCTTTGGTCCAGCTTTAATTAAGTATTGAAATTATCATCATTATACCATTAACAAATCATCATTTGCACTTATTAGAAAAGAGTAGACTCATTCACACATTGGAAGACTGAGGTAAAGTCTCCATCATCTCCTGCCACAGTTCTGTATTCACTTCCACCAGACAATGCAAGTTGAAAGCAGTTACCCAGTTGTTTTAAAACGCTCTGCACATAAATAAAGCATGATTTCCCACAGTGTGAGACACAGGGTAAAAGGGTAAATAACAGGTTAAAATGAGCTCATTTGCAGGAGACTTTCCCAGGTAAAACTAAAGATACTTATTTCAATTATATTAACAAAATAAATTAAGAATCTCTGTTCCTTTTTGTAGGATCACATCAGGTCTATTTGTTTACCTGACCCAAAATAAGTTGTTCTGACACAGGAAGAGTATTCATGGAACCTAATGTTCTGGTTTAGCTAAATCAGCTTAAAAGCTAGTTCAAGTTACACTCGTGCAAATTCCTTATGCCAGAATTGATCCAAAAAATTTGATGTATGTTACAAAGTCACTGCAGTTTCCTGACTGACTGCCTCTCCTCTCTGCATCAGAAATCATTCTCCTGGTACAGACACCTCATCAACTGAGGTTATACAGCAGGTAAGTGAATTCTATTCCTGATAGGAAGAAGATCCCACTACAAGTTTAAACAAGAACACAATATGCAACATTTATTATCTCCCTCTCTAGAGCATCTATAGCAACTCTTTTATATGTAGGAATAGAGAAGAAAAAGCCAGAAAAATGTAGCCTTTCAGCATCCTTTAGAAGCAAAATACCCAGTATGGGACTATATTTTTTGTACTTAATGAAGCAGATGTAAGTTCATAAGCTTTTTACGCTTAAAACCAGCAAAGGACTGCTAGTCAGAAGCACAGAGTACTGTACTGAGTAAACTGAACTGGCATACAAGACCACCAGAAGACAACCAATTTCACCGTGAATCCCAAACACCTGACTTGACAAGAAGGGAAGTTACATGAACCCACTGGGGCCATGAAGAGGCTAGCCCTGCTCACGGCTCAGACTCGAGCGCTGCGTCCTGAGCCTGCAGCGTTCAGCACAGTCGCTCTGCAAGACACAGCAGCACAGACCCGCAGACATGCTGAGCTACAGCCTTCTAACAACTGGGAAGCAAGCACATCACTGAATGGCAGCTGATTCTGGTGCCTCCAAGCATGACAGAATGCCCAAATCAAGGCAAGAGACACCAGTGGAAACCAGCATACACTAATGGTATTCACTCTCGCAAGCCAGCTTCTCCTACATGCTATTTTTGATAAACGGGTGAAGCACAGTGTTAAAGCAAAAGGAACACCAACTTGCAGGGTAGATAAGCTTGCAATAGGAGGCTGAGAGATARGGTAGGATGTCAAGAACAGGAAGAGCATGAAACAGATGGTTCAGCCCTCCYCTGGGCTCAGCGCATGCAGCTGAAGGAGAAACAGTTGCAGGAGCCTGCTCATGACCCAGCAGCTCCTTTTCAGTCATGCACCAGCAGGGAAGAAAAGGCCCTGGACAAACAGGAGTTCAGAGAAGGAAATTCCAGACATTTTAGCATCCCACCTGGAGGCAGAGGCATCAGAGATTGCCCTAGGCAACAACAGAGAAGGGATGGAAATACAGTTGCTGCACTTGCACACCATCTAGACTGGTTCCAGAGAGTTTGGGACAATCCAAAACATACAGAGCAGTGCCAGTGGTGGCTGGCACACATGGGAGAAATGTAACATGCATAGTCCAGTCCATACTTTCAGCATCTGCGTGACTTCATTAACTCTCTCAAGTACTCCCCCTAAATACAGGCTCTTACATGAGTTAGTGCCATCCTGATAATCAGTGGACAAAACCCTCATAAATAAAGAGAGCTTGCCCACGCAGGCCTTTTGCTGGTCCACTGCTTCATCACCTTTCAGTGCCTTCTGGTCTGACACAAAAAACAGAAGCTGAAACTAAACGGACAGTACTGAACTAAGCTAGAGCTTATTAATGAAGCCCCAAACTACCTACCACACACAGCTCTGTTGCAGGAAGGTACGCAGCTGTGCTCCTTTGCCTGCAAGATACAGCGGTGATCTGCTACACGCTTCTACTGCTGGTGAGCGCAACACAAGTAACTTATGTTTCTAGGAAGGCTGATAGAAACGAGCAACGAATTATGGTAGCCTTGAGTCTGCACATTGATATGCAAACTAGGTGCTGCGTCAGGCTCTTGGCAGGGTGATAATGAGGCCTTCAGCTCGCAATCTGAAAGCTCTGGTACCAAAGTCACTTTTCATGCCCGACAGACTAGCTCCCCGTTATGAAAGCCTCAGCTACAGAGCGCGCCAGCCAACCGTACATCTCTCATATGCTTAAAGTATTACTGCTGATTATTTTGACCGACTTTTTAAAGGCAGAATATGAGTTAGCGCGCACCCCAAATAACTGCTTATTTCTGGCACGCCGGGATGCGATTCGGCACCTAGATCAGACAGCTCTAGGAAGGGCGCTTGGCCACAGCGCCGGGCCAGGGCACGCCTGGGGCCGCGCGGCGACC
>NW_020449863.1:203317-270817 GCF_003343035.1 Apteryx rowi | reverse complement strand
CGCGGCGCGGGGGCTGCTGGGAGAGGTAGTGCGCTGCGAGCCGCCCTAACGGCCGCGGGCAGCCGTTGGCGGTGGCCGTTGGCGGCGGGTCCCCGCTTTAGAACACGTCAAGTGTCGTAATGCTTAAACCAAAATCAAGAGTTTGGGTTTTGTTTTAGCTTTCAAAACTTGTTTAGCAATTTCTGCTAAGCTGTCCTCCTCTAAATAGCATGAAGTTGTCCTACGAAGTACAGTTTCTTCTCAGATGTATAAACAGGTTTTTGTGAGATGTCAGGACATTTCACCCCACTGAAAATACAGAAGTGTGCTAGGGAGAGCTGTGGGTCATTTCTACACTTTATAACACAAGTTCTCAACTAGATTGGAAAAGCAATTTAAAACAGCTCTACCAGCTCTAAGTTGCACATAGTATTACTTTTTTTTTTTTTTTTTACTGCTCAGGGCTGTTACCAGAATACCAAAACAACAGCCTAGTTTGGCAAAAAGACAAACTTCTGTCGGGCTGCTATACGGATCCACCCATGCTACACTGACTGCAGGAGCAGCAGCAACGGGGTGCCCTGGGGGGATAAAAGCCAATACCACCTAAGAACTGACTCACGAGCCATCCATCCGCAAATGCCTGCACAGCTTTTTCTTTCCCGGCATGTAGGTAATTGCTAACATTTCATAATCAAGAAAAAGCATGCAAAACATTTCTTGCATTGAAACACAACATTGTAGTAGTTTTCTGCTCACTAGGTAATTTTCCTATGCCTAAGACCCACATCTAATAAGTTAATAACTCAGATTTGAAGTCCTTTGACAACAACATTCCTAATATATAGTTTCTCCTTTTGGAAACACAGTATTTTAGATCTTGTTATGTATTTTGCGTATGGTTGTGGTTCAAAGGCAGACTAACTCAATCCCATATYGATAACACTTCAGACACATTGGCGAGTATTCAGCACTTGTTGCACTCCCTTGGAGAGACACTAATAAATAATTATTTCAGAATAAAAGGTAACTCTATAATGTGACTTGAGCCAAACTGACAGATTAGTCTTTTGCATGATTCCCAGCAGCATGGGTCTCTGCTGCAAGCCATGCAAGTATTTGCAGGCAGGCTGGCAAAGTCACTGGGCAAATGCCAGAGCCCCTTCAAATGCTGTTACAGGACATCTTTCTCATGTGTAACAGGAGTGTTCAGCAACTATTTTGTCCAAAGCCTTACAAAAGGGCTCTTTTCTGCTTGACATTTTGTATCTGTCCTGAGGGGCATGCAGTCAGTGAGCAAAGGGAAGTGACTGACAGCCCGGACAGGAACCCCATGCTGAAAGCCAGCTATTGTTTAGACGGTGTGTGCAAACATCACTATTTAAGGGGGATCACAGTAATAAACCTTGTAAACCTTTGCCATAACAGCATCAATACACAGCTTGTCTCATGAGATTGCTTAACGCACCTGCCAGCAGCCTGTGGCAGTCAGCTTCCCAAGGGCATAAACACTTCCCTCCATGCCCTGGCCCTGCAGGGTTGGCCCAGCTCTTCACATGGGGATGCTGCTCATTGTCCCCACGTGGCATGATGACATGCCCCCGCTCCTCTGTGCATCTGGTCTTGCTCTACTTTTGTTGTCCAGAAGAGAACTATGGATATTTTGTTTTGTATTACCTCCTTCGCCTCTGCTTTCCACCAGTGTACACAACTGCCTTTAGGCAGCCAATGGAAAAGGGCGTTATCCCAGGCAATGGGTGAAACAGGTATTCTCTTGAGGTGGATTCATGCATTTTACCCAAGAAGTGTTTAGAAACAATCCTTAAAACAAGACCAAACCCATTTCTGTCTCCCTGCTGAATCTGCTGACCACTAGGATTCGTGCTACCTGATTGCGTTTAATGATTTGTTGTGTAGTGGCACAGCTTCAGAAGAGTGCTCCCATCCTTCATTTCTTCATGATTAGGGACTCTTTTGGGAGATGTGGATGTGAACCCACTCAGCCAGGGGAGAGAGCTGAGACTACACTTCCACTGCTTGCATGCGGGCTCTGCAGAAAATGTGGCTCTTGTTGCCACCGTCTCATCCTCCTATCAGTTCCTAAAAAGGGGTAAACCCTGCCCGGGTGTTAAACGACTGGCTGTGGGCGCTTCTCCTCAGCAGAGGATTCATTGCTGTTCCTCCTAAGTCAGGAGCGTCGTCCTCCTGCAGCTCCGAGGAAAGTGTCCCAGGTCCAGAGAAGCTGGGGTTTGGGGCTTCCTCATGACCTCAGCATCTCCAGCGGTGAGCTGTGCGAGGTGTCCCTCGTTGCGTTCACCGTTTGGATCCTTTTCTGGTCAACTGTTTGAATCCTTAAAGCCCTCACTGCCAGCACTACAGTGCAAATGTGATATAAATATCAAAAGTAGTTTGTAGTAATTTTATTCTACATAGAATAGGAAACACCAAACTGATTACCCTTTGCCAGCCCAGAATGTTTCCCTATGCTGCATTTACAGTATGGAGAAACCATGTCCTTTGGAACTTTGAATCTGTTCTTTTTGTATTTATTGTCTCCTTCCTCAAGTTAAAAATGTCATTTTATGTCGCAAAGATGAAACCTTCCTTATTTGTGCTGATTTTGTGCATAACCATTCGAAATAGCAAGCAGAGAAACTTTAGAGGCAAAAAGATGGAAAGGAGGGGATCTCTCGCTAGCTGTTAAGTGTCCGTCCCGGTGCTGGCTGCTCACCCGCGGGGAACACAGCCCTGCGGGCCGCAGCCTCTCATCACCCCCCGCCTGCGCGGGGCCGGCGAGTTATTTAATCTTGGCTTGCGCTCTTCCCGCGGACGTACCGCTGCTCCGCGCAGGACGCAGGGAGGCGCGCCCGCCGCCCTGCGCGCTCCCGGGGCCGCCGCGGGGGCGGGGCCGCCGCTGACAGGCCCCGGCGGCTGTTTCCGGCGCGCGCGGCCGTTGCGGCGGCCGTTGCAATGGCCGGTCACGCGCGCTACCTGTCAGCAACCCCCCCCCCGCCCATCCTCCGGGCATGGCGGGGGCAGCGGGGAGTGAGCCCCGGGGTCAGGAGGCGGCGGAGCTGCCTCCTGGTTCCGGTCGCTTGCGGTGTACGTGGCCTCTGCTGTGCCAGCAGCACCTTTAAAGTTCACCTGGGCTGCTGAAGACCTCATCATAACTGATCCTTGGTGTTTTGGGGGCTGCTCTGAGGGCCTGAAAAGCCCTAAAGTGAGCCGATGCACTCGGCAGCTCGTACCAAGTACGCTCAGAGAGTGCAGTAATGTTATAGGTAAACGTGACAAATTGACAACCACTCGGGCCGGGTTGCATAAATTCCAATTTATAAAATAATTGAGCAAGTCACAAGTAAGCAAAACAGCGCTGGGCGGCCAGGGGGGAGTCTCCTGCTCCACCAACGGCGCGCACAACCCCCCCTCACAGTCTCCTTGCATGCGATTCCAGTTCCGGGTATACGGGGCACCTCCTGTAACTTCTGCGGTTGCGCCGGCTGTTGCTAGGGGGTCTTNTGGGGGCGCTGCTCGGGGCGCTGCTGAGCGCGGCGCAGCGCGAGCTGCGGTTCCGGCCGGCGCCGGCCGAGGCCCCGGTGCGGCTCTTCACCGAGCCCGAGCTGGCCAGATACGCCGGGCAGCAGGTAGCGCCGCGCCCGGGCCTGCGCGGGGCCGCGCGGGGGGAGGAGGAGGAGGAGGCCGGCGGCGGTGCGCAGAGCCCCGCTAAAGCTGCAGCTGCGCTGCTCCCCGCCGTCAGCGGTCACGGGTGACTTGCCGCTGAGGCGTTTGCGGGGAGGCGGCTGGCACGCGTGCGCTGCTGCCCGGCGCTGAGCTGCCCGCCGTGCGCGCACGCCTCGCCCGCAGAGGGGATGAGACGCTCTCCCGGTTGTGCCTGCTGCCTGCTTGACAATGTACTCGCGCCAGGGAATGCCGGATTAAAATCAACTGGACCCAAAATAATTGTCTCTCAATCATGTTAGTTCATTCGATCAGATATGCAGGGAGTTTTTTGTTTCTTTCTTCTACAAGACTGTAGAATTAACAAAGGAATTTCAACTCCAGAGTTTTTAGTTTTCTGTGACACACAAGTCTCAACTAAAGTTCAAGTTTGAGACGATAAAATCCTGTATCGATACACAGATGTCCTCTCCTTTGAAAACCTTGCTGGCCCACCTTCTCAGGGTATTCTCGAGGTACTTGCAAGGAACTAACCATCATCTTACTGACTAAAATGTATCTTACCAGCAGAAGACAAAGCAGAAGCACTGGCTTATTAAGTAAAACAGATGTCAGCAGATCAAATTTGTGTGTTTATCTTATTCTCTTAATCAAAGGAAGAATGCTGTTTGCCATACACCTTTTTATCTTCAGCAATATCCATCTGCACTAAGAACAGAAAGATRTAGTTAATCATCTTCAAGCAAACAAGTGTCATGAGGTGACTTGCAAGATGGAAGTGTCTACTATGATTGTGACATTTAGGTTAAATAGATTCTGCCATTCCATATGCTTAAATCCTCAAAAAGCCTCTGGGACAATTTAAAGTACAAGCAAGAAATTTCCAGAGAGATACATGTGTGTTTTGTTGGTATGTGTGTGTGTGTGTGTGCGTGCGTGTGTGTGTTGTGTGTATATATAGAAACAAGAGACAGAGCTTTGCAACATAAACAGGGTTTTAACCCATGTCTGTTCTTCTRCTATTTACTATCCAAACAGAACAAAACATTTCAGTATGGAAAGCAGGAAACAGTCATACTCTTCATGCATGCTAAGTTTATTCAGAATATAGCTGCTTGGAAATACAATGTCACCGGAAGGTAGCTTTCCAGATAGAACTGCAGTATTTTTCTAGAGAGCTGCTTGTGATGTGGGAGTTCACAGCCTCTATTCTTTTTTTCCTTTTATAGCCCCTAATACTTTTCTTGTTTTTGTTTCTTTTCTCTCTGCTGCATATTGCCAATAGCTGACATAAACATGCATGAATAGGTAGCAGACGAAAGCTTTCAGAGTGGCCTGGTATAGAAATGCCATGTAATGTATTGCCCAGATACCCACAGACTTCATTTTTACCATGTAGCTGATTATGGGGTCAGATAAAATATCTTAGCTGTATATTTACTGTGCATTTGATTGTAAGCTCCTTGAAATGCATAGCAGAGAATTTTATTCTCTTCTCAGTGTGCTGAGTGCTTATGGATTTCACAGCCAAAAGCAGGGTTTTTTTTTACCTACACTTAAGTGTTGAGGACCTACAGACTTTCTTTCTTTCCAGGAAGGACAGCCCATTTATCTGGCGGTGAAGGGAGTAGTATTTGATGTCACTTCTGGAAAAGGTGAGTTTGTTTGTCACTCTGCTGTCTTTGTTTTCATGATATTGTTCAGTCATTTTTTAATATCATCAAACTCTTAGAAATCTGAAGTTCAACTGCAACAAAAAAATATACTTTTTCCTTTTTTTTCTAATCTCACTTTTGCTCCTCTGGAACCTCCCAAGCTAAGGTTTTGTCAAGAACATACACTGGTCTGAGATGACAGTACATGTAGACAGACAAGGTAGTGTGGTCTAGGTAGCTTAGCCACTGACGACGGTAAGGCATGCCCAGGCCCTTGAGTCCTCACCAGCTGTGCAGCCTGGCCACATGGGAGCCAGGGCTACGGCATTTTCTTGCGCTGGGTACATGAATTGACTAGATCAAAGCTAACTGAGATGTGCCTGCATCACCCTACACAACATCAGTGTTGCCTCAGCTTCCTATCTCCTTTTGTGCTGGTGTTTGCCTACCTCTGCTCTCCAGTGGTCTGGTCAAAACTCTTGGAAGAGCTGTGACTTTAGATGGGGGGGGCCTAAGTAATTTTTTCTCTTTTAAAATTTCCTTATTTCATGAGACTTTATGGCTCATCATTTACACATCAACCATTTATTACGGTAGTTGCTGTCTGTGCCTTGACTAGGAAACAAAGATGTTTTAATTTGAACTGTTATTTAATTCAATTTACAATTCTAATATGGAAAAGACAGTAATACTTTTAACTATGTTAGCTAGTTGGAGTAATCTCTCTGAATTGTATCTTGGGTTTTTACTGAAAAAAATTTGTTATAATTAACAAGAAAGCTAAAACACTTGCTGTAAAATGTTTTGAGGGACCAATGGGGTCCTGGACATTCGCCTTAAGGTCATAATAGGCAAGTTAATGGTTTGCTGCTTTGTTTGTACTAAGCTTGTTAATTCACCTTATCTGGACATACATGTTGACTGATCTTTAAATCCTAAATTAGACAGGGTTTGGCACTGCCTATGAGAATGTAAAGCATAGTTCCCTACATAATAGATAGATTTTAAGAATGCAGTACAAGAGTTTAACAGCTGTATTTTACAGCCCCACCATCTATTTTTTAAGCACTGGGATATACTGTCAAAATAAGGTAGCAACTCAAAACTCAGTTTTGGAAAGAAAAAATCTTAGACTTGAGTTGTTGCTTTTGGTTCACTGAGAGGTGAACTGCATGAAAAGTAGCAGCTGAATCTACCCTCGACAATGTCAGAGCATCACTGTTTTGGTTTTTTTTTTTCCTCTGACAGAATTTTATGGAAAAGGAGCCCCATATAATGCTTTGGTTGGAAAAGACTCAACACGAGGAGTTGCAAAGATGTCTCTGGATCCAGCAGATCTTACTCATGACATAGTAAGAAACCGGTTTATTAGTTTAATTCCATTTTGCAAAGTTTTATTCTTTTTCTTTGTGTTCTGCTAGTCAATGCATATTAAAAGCTAGGAAAGATGATGAATGGTTATATTCAACTAATTTGTATTATATTAAGTAGATTCATATCTTTTAGTCTAATTTGAAAACAAAATGAATTAATATTCTTTAAATACATAAAATGATTATGTATTTACTGCTCATGAATGCTGTAGTCTTAACAGCCCTGGAGAGGGAAGTTTTTAATCTGTGGAACAAGTACATCTTCCATAAGTAAGCGTGGTAAGGGGAAATTACCTGCTGTTTAAAAAGATACTTCCAAAGAGAGTAAATCACTTTCTTTGTTAATTGGTTTAGCTTATCCTGTGCCACTGAACAGGCAGTGGACGCTAACTGTGACAGTGAGTTAGTTGTTGCTTGTTTGTGGTGTTATTAGCTTCATGAACTAACAGTTTGTTTCACCTGAACATATTAAAGTTTTGTCAAAGATGAATTTGAATGAGAAGAATAAGGTTACAAATTATACTATCAATTCTGTTAATTATGTTCTGCAAATTAAACCCAAAAGGTGACCCTAAGGTTTAGAGTAATCAACAAAAAAAGATAAATGCATGTAAATATCTGCATTTTTATTTCTTTGACCACATTTCATTTAGACAGGACTCACAGAAGAGGAATTAAAGTCCCTGGATGATATCTTCAATAATGTTTACAAGGCCAAATATCCAATTGTTGGCTATACTTCTCGAAGAATTCTGAATGAGGATGGCAGCCCCAATCTAGACTTTAAACCTGAAGATCAACCACATTTCAGCATTAAAGATGAGTTTTGATGAGCATTTTAGTATCTAGAGAATACCCACAGGGCCACGATAGAATGAATATTAGATTTTTTCCTGGAAGGAAGAACATTTTATGTAAACTATGTGTGTACACATTTATATATTTTTTAAAGAGAAAACTGATTGATGATAGCTAATTGTTGGAATGAATTCTGGAAAACAGGGAATCAAACAGATCTGTTAGTGGCACATACTTGTGCTGTTTGCTCTGAATTGTTGGTATTATTTCGTATGGAAGTTCTTACTGCTTGTATTTCTCTGTCTACAAACATATAATTTAAAATTACATTTTTTTAAAGAGATAAGTTTCTAATAGTTGAAACATCAGTGGTCATTGTGTAAATCCCAAGTTGTTTCCCATTCCTTTGAAAACTGAATGTATTATCTGGACCAGCTAACATCAATTCTCTATGGTTCAGTTTCTGTGATTATAGGTACTCGCATATATAAATGGGTGTAAAAGATGTCTTTAAAAAGGCATGTCTCTTTAAAAGGCATTGTGGGATTTAATATTTGACAAGTTTGAGAATACTGGAAATAAAAGCAGTCAATCTCTTAAAATGTAGTTACAGTGGAATATTTATGCGAAGCCTACAGCTATAAAACAAGAAAAACAAATCTTTTTCCCCCTTGAGAAATACTGTGACATTTTCAGTAAGACTCTTATTATGTTAGTTTTAAATAAATGACACTTCGTTTTTATTTTTTGAAATAATTATCAAAGATGTCATCTATATTAGATTATGATGATTTCCTTCTAGCTTCCTCCACTCTTTCTCTGACAAAAAAAGGAAATGATAACCCACTGTTTCCCACATACTCCTATAGTACAAATTTATTACACTAATTTAGAATCCTGTGGATATTTTTAGCATCTTCATATTGACAATTTCAGCCACTCATTTTTAATTTGTTAGTTTTTCTTTGTTTTCGTCTGGTTTCATCATTGCTCTTGCAATGAGGTGTGCATTCAAATATTCCTTTTTGCTTTAATTTAATATAAAACTCCAAATACTGTAGGGTAAAAGAAGTCCTCTCTTTATCAGATTTCTCTGGCAGTGTTTCAGCAATCAGAGGGCAGTAAAAGCTTATGCTGTATAAATTGCTGCTAACCACTGACTTTGACTAACTGAAGTAGAATGTAAACTCTCGTGTATGTGGATTTACTTGCTGCTGTGACAGGTTGAATTAATATTGAAAAACTGAGCAGCTGCTCCCAATTTCTCAGAGCTACTTTGTTCTATTTCTTTAGCATTTTGGCTGCTTTCTTCGAAAGAAAGATTTTATTAYATGATTCTCTGTTTTACGGCTTGCATATTGTAGTGTGCTGGGAGAAGGGGACAGCTGCCTGTCAGTTAAATAACTAGAAAAGTTGTTTCTATTTATCATCCTTTGTTATACAATATTACTGATTTTACTGTAAATTCATTTTGTATCTTACCATTAGACCACATAAGCTGGAGGAGGGGCTCCATGGGCCATCTTGTTTTCTGCTGTTCTGTGGTGTTCTGGGGCAAAATAACTTAGTATTGAAGTAAAGAAAATGTTACCGCTTCAGAAAATCATTGCTGTATTGTTGTAACTGCTGATCTGTTGACTAGACACCAGCAGGAACTGGGAGCTGGCCCGCTGATGATGCCTGCCCACAGGTAGCACTGTATAGCTGCCGTCTCTGTGGGGATGTGTATGGGGTGGGTGATAACTGTGGGGCTTGTTCTTCTGTCAGCATTTCACAGATCAGTTTCCAATGTCTACATGTTTTTCTCCCTTCTCTTCCCTTCCTTGCATCTTTCCTTAGGGGCAGCTGCTGGAGATGTGCTCCTATGATTATTGTAAATGGTCTTGGCTTCATCTGAGATCAGCATATCCATCAGCAKTTAAAAATTTTACACACGGAAATTTTGCAGCTGGATTGTAACACATCACCATTGAGTGGCTCAGCGTTGTTATTCTCTCCCTGCTTTTCCTGTTCATGCTCTGAAGCTCACCTTCGCTGATCCTGAAGTTAGATAAGGCATTTTCTATTTATACTAACTTTCAGGTGCATTTCAGTGAAGAAACCCTCCTGTTGCAACAGTGTTATTGAAATGGTGATACAAAACTCTTTTAGTATGAGATCCTTGCAAATTCAACCTGCCCTCACTTGTGCCTGTGAAGGGAGGGAGATGTCCCAGTYCTTCCATTCTCTTATTAACAAGAAGATTATCACAACTGAATACATTTCAGAATGCAAAATGTTTCCTTTTTGTTTTTATTTCAATTTGGGAACTGAAATACTCACTTCTGTTTAATCACTTCCTAAGTTATTTCACTTCAGGTTCCCATTCAATAGAACAGTGTTATGGTAATAAGGCTTTCAGTGGGCCACCAGAAGGAATATATCCTTAACATGGATATTCTTTACTACTGTTCACCACCATTAACTATTGTTACTGATAACGTGTTCACTGTCTAGTTTTTTAATGAATTCATAGTACCACAATATTTCTTTCAGTGTTAATATAATGGCACTATTTTATTTCTAAGGTTGTTACTTGTTGACAGCCTGAAATYTATTTTGCATAAAAGCATACTGCCTGCTATCACTGTTTTGTTCCATCAGTTGCATTTCCTTGACCTTTGCATTATGCCAGTAAGACAAGTGCTTTCACTATCTATAAATTGCACTCAAAACAATCCAACTGTGCAAAGCCCAATTTTCTCCCACCCACTGTCCCACAGCTTGTTTGGAGAATGATGAATTTCTTTTTAATTTATTTGGAGCTTCCTGCTAACATTGCAAATGTCATTGTTTTTGCTGTGCTGCTTCTAATCTGTGTCTTGTTAATTTAACGTGAGGGTTCGTATGATCAGAGGTTTTAATGAATTGCTGTGCCAAGAAAGAACTTACTTTAATAATACTTTACTCTCCAGAAAGTAGAGAAATATCAGATGGGTTCATCACTGAGAAGATGCATAACCTGAATTTTCCACTTGACACTTTTTCCAATAGTCCCTTACTTTTTGTCATAATACATTTGACTAACTTTTGTGATAGGACTTTGAAATTGGATGTTCTTATCTTAAGAAAAAGCTAGATTCTGTGATGCTTACTTTAAGAAGGATTTATCTGATTAACAACTAGAGTGAGAGGAATAATTATATAAGCAACTGAAATTCAGTAAAGGCATTCCACTGAGCTTCAAAATACACAAGAAATGCAGATCAAAGTATTATCTCCATTTTTGCAGTTGTAGAAACTGCAATTAAATGAAATCAGACTAAGAACATGTACAGTATGTTAGTAACAGCATTATTTTTCATCCTAATCAAAACAAGACCACTAGCCAGAAGGATATTTAAAAGAATGCAGGAACTTTGAATCTTAGTTATAATCCCAAAGGCTGACATTTTTCCAAGAAGCCCCTGGACTTGGGATTAGACATAAAATAAAGTTGTTCCTTTCTTAATAATTGTAATGTGTGTATGGACACCCTTCTTTCTGTGGCCCTTTGCTAAAATACAAGAGTTTCATCCATTTAAGTGAATTAATTTCTGTATCGGTTTTCTTATGCAGAATAGGCCTTCTTTATCTTTGAAAACTGCTGCCTAGGCTAAACCAATAATCTTTGTGGTCTGACAATATCAGTTGTCAATTTGGAGTACTGTAGGAATCAATGCTAGATCATGTTTCAGACTGCACTTGTCAGACCTGCCAGACTTTTACCTTTCAGTAAAAGTTAAAAGAGGATGCTTGTCTGTTTAAATACAGTGCTTTGTAGTAGGAGGAACTTCAGCGCAGTTTGTAAATCATCTCCTTTAACTTTTGTTTCAAAAACACCATCAGACTATATATTCAATGAATGATAGTTTGGAAAGACCGTCAATTACTACAGYTTGTCCCTTGCAAAACTCCCAAGAGCATGCAGAACTCGCTTCATGGCGCAGGAGAAAAACAAGAAGAAAAAGGTTTAGCTGACTTTTACAAATGTATTCTGTCACTTTTATGGATAAACATACTATCTGAAATGCGTTCCATGTAATTTGCATCTGTTCAAGAGAAAACGGAAGAGAGGTGAAGAGTTTCATGTAGAAAGTCCAACGCTGATTTGAAGAAAAAAAAACATTCTAAAAAACTTGTGCGTACTTTTGTGAGTGGAAAAGCTGCCATTCAGTGGGATTCAGCTGCACATCAGTAGGATGTGCTGAGTCACGCTGATTAGTATCTGCGTGTTTTCAGACGAACACTGGCCATTCTCAGGGATATCTTGCAAGCCCCCRAATTTACATAAGTGTAAATCAGACACTTTGTTATCCACGATCCATTATGCTTTTGCTTAAATTGTTTTCTGTTTCTTCAGGAAGCAACATACAAACCAGGCGACTTATATGACAGATCCATGCACCATGAGTAATACTCAGATAAAGTAAAATGCACATGAACCTATAACCTGAAAGTTATTTACATGGTCTATTCCATATAGATTGAATACTTTCAAAAAGTCAGTCCTGGTCTGTGAATGCTTTGATTAACACAAAAAAATTCATAATAACTTTCATATTTGTAAAAACTACTTCCCTCAGAGCCCTATGTGTGAAAGCTGATTTAGATAGTTACAGACATATTATAGAATCTGAACACTTTTAAAGAAAAATCAGTGCTTTATTAAAAGGTGATCTTTTTTCTTTCTATTAAACCAGTGTCCCAAAGAACCAAGTGTATGATAGGTGGGCATCATTGCTAGAAGTACTCTCATAGCACAGGCATGATTTTGATCTTCTTGTGGCAAAAAAAACCCTAACTAAGAAAACAGAATAGGTGGGTGTCACACTGTCATGCTATGAATGTTCAATAGCAACAACTGAGACAGTAATATAATAATAATAAAAAGATGTTTATTTCCTCACACAAGTTCTTGGATTAGTAACATCCATTAAAATAATGCGATTACTAATTTAGAAAGGATAACACAAACCCATCAGTTACTAATTTAGAAAAGATAACCTGAAACCGTCGATTACTGCGTTATTAATTGGAAGGACTGCTTATCCCTACTTGAAAGCTTTCTTGTTCCCTCCCCTAGTGAGAGGGCTCTCGACCTCGAGGAGTTACCTTAACCCAGCGTCCCAGGAAAAGGGGAGGGGGGGATACTCACGGTCCAGCCGGAGAAGATGGTCAGGTCACGTTCCCGTCCCTGCTCAAACTCTCCTAGCTGCCAAGCCTCTTTTTATACGGCTGGGGCTCTGGGCAAACACTGCTTTTGCCGACTTTTAGCAAGTTTCGCAATCGCAGGACTGTCTGTTTGTCTGCTCGGGAGGACCCTGCTAGCGAGGCAAGACCCCAACACCTCCGTATTGCTTCTTCCCTCCGCGGGGGTCCGTGCAGATTCCAGGTGGCAGACTTCACTTCTCCAGTCTTGTTAATGCTGCCATTCTGCAGCCTTGCGCATGTCAGTCCTTGCGCATATCGGTTGGTAGACGACTTTAGTCCTGTTAAGTCCTCTGTTCAACAGCTTTGTGCAGGTCAGCTCTGGTGCTATCAGTTCTTCTGCATATCAACTGACAAACTTCAGTCCTGTTAACTCTACACCCGCCTGTCAGTGGGAAATAAGAATGTATCTTAGTGTGCTATTGGGGCAATTTTTACTGTTGAGGTAGATTTGGAAGAGCAATACAGGCAGTCTGATAACAACCACTGCTTCCTATTTTTGTTCCTGTCAAATAGAGTCAATGTTAACAATCTTAACTTGCACCCATACCTATTTGTTGATCTTCACATGATTATTTCTATTTTGGCCTTGCTCTTCCTGTTCAGTGGAAGGTGTGAGTTCTAATTTACTTGTTTACAAAACCTATGCTCAGATCTTCTTGGCTTGGATTATCTGTTGACAAGAAATCCACAATAACAGACAGAAAATGAGATTAACATTCTGTGAAAAATACACAATGTGCACCTGGATAAACTGCAGAGTTCACATAACAGAGCCACAGGACGTACTCTCAAATAAACAGTTCCTGCTGCCATTTCCCATAGGTTATTTGTAGCTGTTGCAATCAGAAATTCTGCATTACTTATAAATGTTTCAGATTACTGAGGTCTGCAGTACTTTTTGACATGAGGTTTATCCTTCTGAGAAGTGAAAAATTTAGCAGAAGCTGGGTACAAGACAACTGGGAGATAAGTCATCTAGGAAAATCAAAATATGACATAATTTTCCCTCCACTAAAAGAAACCTCTCTCAAGAGCAGAAGAAACAATGTCCCAATGTCCTCATTTTACATTCCAGATTTTGCTGAAAGTTCTGTCATATTGTGGAAAGGCAGCAGAGAAAGCAGAAACCTGGATCTAACGCTAGTTTTGTGAAAATTCAGGTCTGCTTCTTGGCCTATCTACTGTGGCTTTAGAGGTTAAAACGATACAAATACTAGACTGATGAAACCGGAATACATAAACTGAATCCAAACAGGCCTAAACTTGTAGAAATGTCTGAATGTAGAGCTGAACTTAAAGGCTTGCACTAGAGTCCTTATTTTACCATCTAATAGACCCACAAATAAGATTTGTGAATAGTATGTGTTCTATCCAGTAAAGGAAAGGGATTTTTCTTTTTTGACACTTGGGCAGATAGAATTAGATGATTAAAGTGAAAACTTCCCTGTACCTAGTTCTCTTATGCTCCTTTGCAAAGATACTAAATTCAGTTGTGTTGGATATACAGAGCTTAGTTACCAAGCCATTAGCCTGGAGGAAAACTTTCTAGATTAGATTGATAACTGTTTTAAAGTATCTGTGGCAGATCAAGAGTATGCTAGAAGAGCTAGCTTTCTAGTTGGAGGCTGGGGCTACATACCATTCATTTCACATTGCAGTGCTGTGTTTGTAATAATCATAGAAAAAGGCTAAGTAATGCAAACTTATTAATTACATTTAACCATTTATTATTTTCAATGATTGAATCAAGCTCCTAAAATCATAGTCTGATTTTTAAAAAATAATACTGCTCCATGAAAAGCAAAGTACTGATTCTGAACTACAGAGCTGTGCAGCTGTGCACCTCATATTTAAGTATACTTCATTATGGCAAAAATGTTAATTCAAGGGATCATATGATCAAATTGAGATAATATTCTCAGGTAACATACATTATGTTGGAAGTGGCAAGAATGCCACTGATTTTGCCTTATTCATTGTTTAACCATGCTCTGTACTGCAGAATAGTTATGCAGTATTTTTTAAAGAATGGGACAGTAGCTGTTTTAAGGCATTTGTAATGTATATTCGTGTTATACAAAGAAAAACGTACACGCATATCTGAGCTATACAACATATACAGATCTACCATTTAGACAAAAGCAACAGTGTTACAGTCTCTCTAAAACAAATTCTGTTCCATATACTTCTTAAACTGAAGGATTATATGCAAAACAGAAGTATATCAGTGGAATATAACAATCTGAGGCAGTGAGGAGGAAGGTAAGTGAAATTCTACTTATGGAAAGCAGCAGGCGATTATAAATAACCCCAGGAGAGTACAGTTTCAGAAGTGGTGAAACTTGCTGAGGCACTCAGAGAAAAGGTTGAACTTGAGAACGGAAGAGTGTGACATCCTCCTCGGATACGGTTCTGGGAAAATCAGCATGAATTAAACACTTCGTGACTGCTGGCTCCTTGCTTGACAGCCTCAGTCTCATTTTGCAAAAATAGTGAATACATTTGGCTTTGATACCTTGCAGGTGCCTGGATTCATAGAAAATCACACCACTGCTATGCAGTCTATAACTTAGGATTTTTTCTCATTTCAGCATTGAGAGAGAGCCATTCTAGTTTAAGAAAGAAGGCTGCAGTTTTGCTGCTGAGGAGCTGACCAGGGACACAGAGATGAAGGTGCAATTCTCAGCTCCGCTATCACCTTGCAGTCCTTATTGCTAGATTTCCTGGCTGGTAAATGAGTCAATGCTTCCCTCAAATTCCCTTTATCCATCTTGCCTATTGGGACTGTCAGCTGCTTGAAGAAAGTAATGTCAGTTGAACATTAGGGCTGGTGGAGTCCTAAGCACGGCTGTAACACAAAGACTACTTATTGAAGCCATAGCTTTCATTTCCTCACTCCAGAGGGGCATCACCTTGTGGTGCTTCATCTTTCAGCTAAAGTGAATATATTTTACTCGTATTTATCTGTGTCCGTCGTCAGTACGAGTTTGCCTATGTGTCCATTGGTCAATGTTTGTTTAAATACTGCTAAAAGCAGTGATGACCCCAAGACCATTTCTGACTCAGCCGCTTAAAGACATTTTATAAAAGGTGCTTCACAACATCATCAAGATGTGCAAAATGGAGGTTCAGCTGGAACCTAGAGGTAAACATTTCATCCACTAGGCTTAGCTGCTGTATTTTAAAATAGACTCAATGATTTCAAATAGGAAGGAAAAGGCCTCTGATCCCAAAACAGCTGTTAGGAGCCTTTGCAGACTAAAGTACATTAACCTGAACTTCCGTAAGTATTTAATGGAACTTTTCAGCTTGGAAAAAAGTTAAAATTTAAGCAAGACTTTATCTATCTGAATAATTATATTAGTTGTATTTGCTACACAAAGGAATATATATTTACAAGAACATTTAATACATAGGGAAATAGTCACAATCTCTTATTACAGACCTCTGTAGCTCACCTTATTGCAAGCCCTGTCAGAGAGTATGGGTGTAATTTCCTCACGGTTTTGTGAAAACACAACTACAAACTAGTCTAGGTAAGCCTTGTAGATACATCTGGTTTATGTTGCCCTTCAAAAAATCACTCCCATTCCACTACACTGTTTGGTTTAACAACAACACAAATAAATGAGGGGTCGTCCTTGTTTCATAACTGGACATACTAATAGAGAAATGATCTCACTGAATGCTTTTCTTCACAGTTAGGAACCTGCTGGCCACTTCTTTTCTATTTCTGATTGCACAGACCATTCATAGTCACATATCATCTCTGTAACAACTCCATCAATTATTTACATAAATACTTCTAAATTCTACTTTTTAAAATATATTCTGTTTTTAATGCAATCTAACTGAAAACAAAGAGAGCAGCCAGCACCCTATGACTAGGGTAGTCTCCATGAGCCATTGCGAAGCACTTCTTGATCTGCAGACAGGGTTTGGAAAGCCAAATGAATTCTGCAGAATGTTTATATAAAAGCATTACACTCCATAACTTCCTCTAACTGGACTGTCCTTTCATTTATATCTTTTTCCATCAACTCATTTAGACTGACTCATTCCACCTAAAAATAGTTTGGATTTACTTTATCTTTTTATATTCAGAATAACAGCACAAAATAGATCATGCCTAAAGGCAGTTATCTGAGAAAACCTACCTTGTTATTTCAACTCATTCCTTTTGGTGTCTGAAAATCACTGAACCACATATTAAATTGTATAAATTTACATACCTGTGTCTGTAAAGGAAGTTATGTGCAATTCTATCAGTCGAGAATCTGACCCCCACTTTCTTAAGCTATAAAGATTACTCTTTAGGCCACAGAGGAGGTTTCACCTTTATATATCCTTTCAGAAATTGAGTGTAACTGCAGTGGTGTTAACAGAATCACCCCAGATTTATGTTGGTAGTGCTTTGATTCAATCCAAATCTGCTTGAGTTCTAATTTGTCCATGTGTTGTTTAAGTTTATACCTCTGGAACTAAAGGAAGAACTCTGTAAAGAGCAAACTCTTAGCCTGGCTGGGACCAATCATAAGGAAGAAATATAAGCAAATGTAGTTTACTATGCTGTGCCCTGCAATGTGGTCTTTTTAGAGAGGAAACAACAAAGAAGGGATTAGAGGAACTTCAGAGGAATAAGTGGGAATGTAACTGCATGCTGGAGAGAGCTGGCATGAACTTGAAAGGTAAGGCTTACCCCTTGCACACATTTTTAGTGAGCCCAAAGCTCAAAAATGTTTTGAAACACATCAGGAAAGTGAGAACAGCACAGGTATCATTTACCTGTCATTTACCTACTTCAAAACAGATTTCTGCTTCAAGCTATAAATAATTAATATCTCTACTTTTCAAATAGTACCTCACAAATTGGCCTTCTGGTTTATAAAAATCATCTTAATATGCATCATCACTGCTTTTTTTCAAGAAAGTCTATAGAGGGCAGCTGTCTGAGCTGGTGATGTTGGTACTTTAAATTTGTGCATAAGTGTCTCTCTGGGAGTTTTGTTTTGGTTCTATCATTTAATATTCATGCAAATCATCATTAACCAGCTGGCTGAGCAGTCTTAGCATCCTGCCTACAGACAAAATCAAAAGTTTATTCCTACCTTGCAAGCCTACATTTTCCACATTACAGGCTCTTTCAGCCTGGAATTCTATGTATAAACTAACAGGATGAAGCAAGTGGCAGAACAGCCAGAAAAAATATAAAACAAGAAAAAGAGGGTGTTCAGCACTACTAGTCAATAGTCAATAACATGCTTAAGCAATTAAATTAATATGAGCAGTTAATTATTCATTCTGGCCCATACACCAAGGCTCTGGCAAAGCTGACAATTCAGATGTGTCCACTAATAATAAAATGTGATGGTGCAAAAGGAGAGGGGGAAAATCCTTGCTTTTAAGCAACATGGAGTAAACTGTGCCACCTTAAAATTATTCATAGCCCATTGCATATCTGTCAAAATAATATATAAATACTAGGAGTACTAAATAATTTCAATGTCATTGAGAAGAAATATATTCATGCTAAAAGCAAAATCTGTAATTACGTTATGATTTTAATGTACATGTTTTTTCATGAAGAATAAGCAAATCAGAATAAGCAAATGACAATTAACACTCTAGACAATTCAATTACACAGCACCCAGCGAATCGCAAGGGATGCTGAGTTTCAGCTTCTCCTGTCAGGTGGAAGAAAATGTACAGTAGGTCCAGTCCTGCTGATGTGGAGCAAGCTGAAAAGCYGGAGGAGAATCAAGAAAAGGAAAGAGTGACAATGAGGAGGAGGGAGTGATCAGTGGAACAAGGAGAATGAGAAAAGAGAAGAAGCCCCAAAATTAAGCTAGAGAGAGGTAAAGGCAATTTTGATGATGACAGTTACAGCAGAGCAYGAGAAGACCGCAGCCAGCCTCATTATGTGGTTGGTTCCTGCCTCAATATATCAGACTAGTGCAGTGAGAAAAGATGACATCACATTTTAAAGAGAGAAATGTTAGAGATTTAGTTATATTTTATATTGTTCCAAGTGATTAGAAGAAATATATGTTGCATTGTATTTCTCCCCAGAGAAAGACAAATTCTGACAGCATCATTATTAGATAGCCCAGAGAATCATGCCCACGAAAGGACATATGAAGTATGAAGAGAGATGCTAGAAAAGTGGATCTCCCCAAGTACAATACAGATGTCATATGACAATAAAGTAAAGCTTAATGTAAATTAAATTTGCCAGCAGCTAGGTTTTCCTGAACCTCTAGGGGAGGAGAGGGCTGTTATTTTCCTTAAGCATGACCAATATGAGGCCTCTTCAGATGTTATCAAGTCTATGGAGAAAATAATTGTTTTATCAGCATTAGTAAAAATTGCCTATCAAGACTGTTAGGGGCTTTGATATCTAAAATTAAAATCCAGAATAAAGGTAGCAAAAAATACCCCTAAAGTAGCAGCAGCTCTTGCTGCATACCAAATAGCAACTCAACAAAAGAAAAATCAAAGCATCTTTCTTCTCAGACTCCTTTCTGGAAGCCACATTGCTGGAAGATTTCACCTTTTCTCCAAAGCCGTAAGTATGGCTTTATGATGATGTGGCATAGGTATTTTATTTTCCAAAAAAAAGTGTGTGCCCATTAGACTTTAAAAGCTCACAAGTCTCTATTGGGATGTTTCTGATCTCATCATAGCCACAAGCTACAGTTAATATTGTTTATTTCCTATAATTTATCAAATCAGGTTTTACCCTCAAGGAAATTTCATTTAAGTACTGCTCCTACACACAGTTGATTCAAAACAGCTAAAGGAAGTAAGAACAGAAGAGTAAAATATGCAATAATAGGTAACAGACTTAGAGAGAAAATTTGAGAGTTTAATTTCCAGAGAGTAAGCTATTTCTGTATAAGCAGAAATCACCTACAGGCAATTTTGCTTGTTTTTAGCAGCCTATTAACTTTGGTATTTATGAAAATATGAAGCTGTTCCTGTAGCAACAACCATAGCAAATGCTTCTTAAGGTGGTTATGAAGCATGAGTGTTTTTCCCTAGAAAGCTTCTTTAGAAGTAATTCAGAAAATTAAACTTACTTCTTATTGTAAATATGCTGTCAAGACAGTTAAAAGAGCAATCAAAGTTTGCCTCACATTTCAATCTGCATTTTCCAGGAATTTTCCCACTAGGAAACTCATAAATTTAGTAGTAAATTTAATTTAGAAAGAGTTCTGTTTTCCCAGTACTTTTCTTCCCTCATGTTCTCCTAGATGGATGCTTTTATAGCAGTTTCCTTGGTTTACTTTGTTTCTATGCAACCTGAAGTCATAAACCAATTTCCAACTGGTGCACATCAACAGAGACAAAGCACAGAAACCAGCTGAGCAGTGCTGATCTTGACTGGTTTAGAATCCAGTCCCTCCTCCTCACCCTGGACCACCAGAATCTCCTACATTATCGGCTTTGATGTTTTCTATGGTGCTCAGGAATCTACACATTTTGTATTATCTAGATTAAGCTCCTAAAGGGTCCTCTCTCATTATGAACATACTTACAGATCTAATTTTCCTCCATAATTCTTGAATTAGACAGGCATTTTTTTAGGACTGAAAATACGCTGGGACTTCAGAACTCCGTACTGCCCTCATCTGCGTACGTTATTATCCCTTTCCCTTCACATCTCCTTTTGCAAACATTTACTAGGGGTGCACTGCAGGGAGTCCTGACAATACTAGGACAAATATTGTTGCAAGACATGGTATAAGGTATAATGAACTTTGAAGCAATCACTAAATCTAATCATTGAAAGCCATAAAAAGAAAGCATACTTTGTGATGATGCTTATTTCTGATTTGGTAGGAAAAAAACCCAACCCCAAAAGTCAACCCAAAACTTTTTTTTCCACTTGCATGGTAATTTGCAAAATTAAATAGCTCTCAAAGGGTTTTGCCGCCAGTCTAAAATAATAACCATATAATCTGGCTCTTGCACTAAATAACCACTTCTGATCATTGTGCTTATATACATGATCAGGATTGGGCACAGATTTTCCACAAAACTAACCCGGAAAAGCTAAACTCCAGGAGAAGTGGGGGCCTTAAAATAGTCAGTCTAGCAAAACACAGGTTTGTCTACACTAGACTTTAAGAACATGACAATTAGCACATCCCCTGTTTAGTGCTTGGTTTAGGCTGTTAAAAAAAACACTTCTGACATTCTTAAAATGTCACTGTCCAAGATAAAAGAGAGCAAAACTTACTGGAAGACTAAATGCAGTTTAGATTCTTTAAAGGGAAGTGAAGCTCAAAAATATGCTAACAGATTTGCTCATAAAAAGAACTTTTACGAAGAAATGGGAGGCATACAGTCTCTGCTTGTTTTCAAGCAGTTTGTGTCCCCTTACTGGCCACGCAGAAAGTTGACAAGAAACAGAGTGAAACCCAAAGTCAAATAGAGCACAGTTTGTGGTCCCAAGGAGGAAAATGGTTTTGAAATTTAACTGAAGACAAGCCTAAGAGGCAGACAGACAGGTGTCACCCTCCGAGCACCAGCCACAAGGAAGACAAGTTAAAAAATCGAGCCATGTGGATGCAAAAACAAAGGTCTGTAAAAAATTTCAATGAAACGGTGTAAATGGCCAAGCCAGAAATGTTACAGCTAACAGCAGAGCAGGAAATCAGGGGAACACTTTGTAGAATGATCCTGAAACCAGGTTAAGAGCGAAACAGAGGGAGAGAGAGTTTTCTGAATATGGTGCTCATTGCGGAGAGAGGCTTGGATTACGACCAACGGAGGTGTCTCCTCATGTCTTCTTTCTGCTACGTTCAGGGAAACAGCCCTTCAGTTTAATTCCATTTTTGTTACAAAGAATGTACACAAAGATATATCACTTCATACCAATATTTCTCCTAAATGCTGACAGATATAAACTATAGGATTTCAAATACCGGCCAACCATTGAGGTCAAAAGTTATATGATTTGTGTCATATATACTGAGAGACATAGAAAAAATCCAGTGAAGTTCTTGAAGACATCAGACTTTTATGAGTCTAAAATCCTCTCAGAATTTATAATCTAAGTTGCATTTTAACTTAAAGAATTAAAAAATGTAATATTAATATAAGGAGACATACTATCTCACAAAACACAGATGAAACTTTTCTGAAAAAAGTGTTAAGAACTGAAGAATGGGAAAATGATCTATTCATCACACTACCCTGAAACTTAAAGATCTCTGACAAATTCCTTCCCAGCCCCAAATTCCTGTATTATCCTAGGTAAATCACTAAACTCTAAATTCTCAGTACTCAGGTCCTTCTGAAAACATCACTTTAGGCTTCACTCTATTCTTCCCTACATTGCAGTTTACTGGGAAGCTACGAATGTGTTATGAAGTACTATGAAACTCTTTGATACTGCACTAATACAAGTCAGAGATCTTGAAGTTTTTAACCTCAAAAGGACTTTCAAAACATTTTTCTGCATTCATTAATTTTTCTCACCTCCTAATGCACAGACAAACAACGGCTGAAAATGTGGATGCAGAATGATCTTCATCGCTTAAGCAATACGGCTGAGCAAACCAAAGACCTGGTCCTGTACCCTTGACTCACGTGAGGAAAAAAGTTCACCAAATATTTATTTTTCCAGAACATTGTGTCATGAGAAGTTCTGAATGTGTCTCTTAATTCTGTTTCAGAATGAAGAAATGAATAGAAGTTGCAGATTTTTCTGGCAAAAGGAAAATCTGGTTCTCGTCTAGCTAAAGTTACTGCCAACTTCAACAGACTTGAACAAGGAACCATGGGGAGAAAAAAAGAAAACGTATCTGGTGCATTTCACTATCCAGCCTAACGCAGTATTTGCTTACATATTGTAACTATAGAGAATGGCACTACTGATTTTAACTTATTTTCTCAAACAATATTCAGTTATTGGCAGCAGGTTATTTAATATAGTTCTGCTGGCTCTGGAAAAGGATGGGGCTGATAAGAAATGCTTTTGTAACTTAAGAAAAATGCATTTCTCAGCTGCAGTTCTTACTTGTATCTTGTACTTATAATCTAGTGTGTTGGGAGTTGGCAATTCCAGGAATTGTGTCATATCATTTCAATCAGCTGGGCACCACTGGACAGCTGGTCTTTTCCTAGTGACCCATTTCTCTTCTGTAGGTTTTTCCTGCTCTGAAAGGCCACTCTTCATTCATGTGAACAGAGCAAGAGAGACATCCAGTGGCTGGCTCGTTTAAGTGTTTTTTTTTTTAACTTAACTTTAGAGACCAACTCAGTGATGTTTTTATGTATTCCATTTTCTTGTGTATGTAAGAAACCATATATACACAAACTTCTAGAGATACAGAACCAGCAAAATTTTTTTCCAGTGGCTGAAGCGCTATATATTTTTCTTGCAACCTACAGACTTCCTTACTGCATAATCCAGGTCCCCTGCATAGTTCTCCTTTTTTCTCTTAACTTTACTATTTTGATTCTAAACTTATGTGAATCGGTAACTTCCATGGAACTGCAATGATCTGTGTCAACTCAGAATCTCTTTCTAAATGTCTTGTCATTCAGACATACGCTTTTTGCATCTACAATCTTCTATGCAAATATTCTCTCTAACCTTAACTCTGCTTGAACTATTTAGTTTAATTTGTACAGTAAACAGACTTCCTAGTTTTACTGATATAAAATGCCAGAGAATTTAATGTAGTAAATCCTGATATTCAGTGGTTTGATCTTTGTGTAAAAGTAAGAAGAAAAAGATTATTAAATTAATCAGTAAAATTGGCAAAATATAAGCAATATTAATTTGGAAAAAAATTATTTGCAAAAAGCTACTTTGTCACTGATATATGTTAAATCATTAATTTTTTTAAGGGCTTGGCTCCTTACAATCTTCAAAGATATATATGATATATATACGATATATATATATATATGATATATATATATATATCTGGTGAGAGAGCAAGGAATGGGTTAATTCTTCGAATTTAATGAAGAATTGAAGGCAGACAATTGCTGTCTTCACTTACAATTACATAAGATGAGGTGGCGGGGTATACTGTTAATGGCTATGAGCAAATTTCCCAGCTTCTGGAGACAGCATACAGATAATATGATGTGATGGCCCCAAATTAACCAGATATGCTACTTATTACTTATAAAAATATGAGAAGAAATTTGACTCTTTTTTTACCACATACGGTATGGAAACTCCAACACACACAAGCCAAACAGCATATCAAACTGCAATAGTTATTTCCAACATGCAAAAAAATCCAGAAGCAGACTCAACTCTTGTACTGTGGCCTCTGCTAAAACATTTCACTCAACTGTGCATTTCTTTGCAAAGTTTTTTAAGGAAAAAGAAAAGAAAGCAATGTCCACCAGGCAATTCTTGTTGTTGCTTAGTAAAAGTTGCTTGGTATAGTTTTTGTATCAAGATTAATTCTGTGCTTGAATTAAATATAAAATTTCTTGACTACCAACTGTCCACTGGACTTGATTTCAATCACTAACACCATTCAAATCTACTTTCAGAAAGGCTATAAATCAATAGATTCATGGAATTCTTCTGCATGTAATTTTCGTGTGACTGAAAAATGTGAGACAATAATTTTCCATTATGATTTTAAATCATATTTGATATCATTGTAAAGCCAGAGGGCATCCACTGAAGCAACAGAGCTACATCAATAGAAATCCAAAGCTGAAATCAGAATATTTGGTTCCGAAAATCAAGTGCAGTCTCTTTACTATTAGGCTTTGCACAAAGTTTTGGTTCTTTAAATATTTTATCAAAATATTGCTTTTCTTCTTCTGTTTCTAAAGGAGGTATCTAAGCAAGACAGAAGAGACGGAATTTGGAGTATTATTAGATATGCTGCAGACCTATTTTCATTTTGAAATCCTTTTTTAAAAGAGGATGTATCTTGGACTAGTTGTAAGGCAGAGCTGTTGAGGCTGTCTAACCTTAGGGATCTAGTTTAGCTGCCCAGACAGCATCCTTAATCAGCAGAGCCCAACAGGCAATTCAGAACACCTAATTCAGAGTGTATATTCTCCCTACTGACTATGTGAGGGCTATTTGGTTTCAATATCTTGTCATATAGATGTATGGGTCAAACACACACAGCTGTTGGTGAACATTATCTACATTTCTCTTATGCAGGTGGAGGCCCACAGCATTCATCTGAGATGCACAGCTTCATCTCAAGCCTCATTAGCAGTAGAAGGTCAGTTGTCAGCAAGCATCACGCCTTGACAAGCCTGGGAAGGGATGTTTACTTGAACTAATGTTTTTAGCTAAACACGGTCTCRTGTGCTGGACCACACATAAGTTAAAGTCTAAGCAACGCTTCAGTGTCTTAAGAACCTGTAGGATGCTGGAAAGCTGTGTGATACACAAAGCAAGCCATTGAAGCAAACAATAACTTAGCACAGACTTAGCACAGGCACAGAAGAATGTGGGTTTTTTGACAAATCACAGAACTTGCATTATTCCTATTTTCTCCACAGCAAACCCTTCACTGATGCAGTTACAGCAACACTTTGTAACACATTCAGCTGTGGCCCATCTACCAGACATCTGCCACTCCCCCCCCCCCCCAAATTAGCTTTGAGCAGAGTTAAATTAATTGTTCAGTTCTCTCACTCAAATGGCCTAAGCTGAGGATTTGTCCACCTGCCAGGTCTTGAACAGTGGTTGCAGAGACCAGAGAGACAAAAGCACTTCTGCTTCAAAGCACTTACAGGCAAACCCCAGGCTTTTTGCCCATTCACAAAAGACAGCCAAATCGTCGACATAGTCAGACGTTAGCAGACAACAAATCTGGCATCCATTTTAAGGTCTAGTCTATGGTATGGCAGAATAACATTATAGCAATGTCTTGTTAGATAACAATTTGGTGATGAAACACAAAGTCATTGCATATTCCAAGCCTGGCTCTTGCACTCATGTAAAGGTCATGCAGTTCAGCAGGATATTCAGAATATTGATGCTGGGTTTAGTCTGCCATGAGGCAGCTTTGCCTACAGAGTAACAGGAAGATTTTAAGTTGCCATAAGTGATGGCAACTGAATTCCTAGTGATCTCTCCTAATGGCCACAGGGCAATCAGCGTGCATGGTTAAACAGACAAAACTGAATCGCTCTGAGCTGCAATTACTAGTCAGAAGTGGCTTTTTCTGGAAAAGAGACCATAGATGAAAACTTTTCTGAGAGTTAATGGTGTAATTGGGCAACAGATGGCCCCAAACTGAATGCTGATTTTTCCTTTGTACAGTGTCATCTTTTCATCAGTCTGGACTCATGAAAATCATAAACTCTTACCGAATTGCTGTTCTCTGGAGATCAAAAGTCCCTCAGACTACTGATCCATTGAGGAAAAAAAGTAACGCTGGCTGGAGTTGGTACTCAGTGTCTTGGGAGAACTACGCTTCTTCCTGGGGAAGAGTGGGAAAAAAACGCATGTGAGTTTTTTGCTATTAGAAGAGTTATCAATTATGAACCAGGTAATTGGTGGAGTTATGACCTAGTCCTGTATATCATTACAGTTAGGTGGATACCAGGCAGCACTTTTAAATTGTTATTACTTTCTAGTTATTTAAAAAGAATGATTTTTTTAATTTAAAGTTAAATCAATAACTGAATAAATGCTAATTAAACAATAATTTAATAATTTAAGTCCAAATGTATTAACAAAACAGTCTAATATTCTAATGTTCTACATATTCTAATTATATGAAAAGTAAAGAACATTGGAAACCTGATTTCTTCCTTAGCCTCCATCTTGCTTTGGAATCTGCAATACTGGATAAATACTCACTATCTTCTGCTTGACTCTGTGTGATTCTGTGTGATTCTAAAAGGGGTGAGCTACATATGGTAAGAGCTCACTGATTTTTTGCAAAAATGTAAAAAATACACACTTCTGAGACAGGATCCTCCCAAACAGGTACAATTGCCTATTGCACTAGGCAATGTATTGCTGTTTTTAAGACGGCATGCTCTTTGCATTGAGGGCCTTGCTTCCTTCAGCAGCCCTCAGACACTGTTAGTTATTGTTGTCACTTCACTCTCCATATAGAAAATAACAGGGAAAAATGACATCCAAAGCTTTACTGGAACTTTACACTTGAAACAGAGTGGTAGCTCAAATCTCATGACTCAAGGTCGTTTACTTTTCCAGCAAGTACGCTTCCACTCATAAGTTCAAGAAGCAACACATAAGTATGGGTAAGGCAGCCAAACAAAACTTAAAACTAAGCCTGAAAATGAATTATGTCAGCTAGGCACCACTATCACAGTTCAGAGCTGCCTGCACAACTTGTTACAAAGCTCCTCTGTTAAAAACTTATTTCTAAAAGCTCTTGTTATCATCAACCAACCTTTTCAAAGGAAGGTGGATCTTCATGAATAGTGTTACCGTGTGAACAACACAGAGAAGGAGGTGTCTGCAAGCACACTGCTGTGGGACACGACTGCACAGCAGGTTGGTCTGCCACTAGAGGACAGTGTAACGTAACCAACTGCAAACACCGCACTTGGCAGATGACCACTCCTGGCTAACCCTGCTCACAAAGGTGATAACCTGAAGACAGAGGACTTGGTGTAGCGAAGCGGGGAGGCAGAAAGAAATGGCCCGTTACTGATTTCCTGGGATGTGGCTAGGAGCATCGACACACCACCAGGGCAGTGAGAGCGCACCCAGCGCGCACGGGGCAGGAGTGCCAGTCTGAGGTGACACTCTGGGCTCCTGCCTTGGGCTGGAGATTAAGGAAAATGCATAAAGACTCGTCACACCACTGCTTGGCACATCTTAAAATGCTGTCTCCTTTTCACTGTTGCTCTTACTCAGGCAAAATGGCATCAGCTCTGATGGGAAAGCTGCCCAGCTGAGAACTGAGTGAAGACTGGAGAAAGACTTCAGTGCCTGACCTATTAACAGACTGTTATGGAACTGAAGGGCTCGAAGAGTTTTTATAATAAAATTGGTGTTAACAAAGGAGATGTCAGGGGATATCTATTGTTGTTTATTCCTTAATACCTTTGCCTTCTCATTTCCAGAGAAAACTAGGAAAGAACTAGGACCCAGTTCTGATCCCACTCATGTTTCTGAGACAAGTCATTGACTTCAATGTAGAAGTTGCCCCTGATTTCTGAGTCTGAGATGAGCCTCCTTCTTTATGGCCCAAGTGAAGTGAGCTTAACAGTTTCATAAAGCTATTTAGCAGGTACAATCTACATTGTACAATGATAGCACTGTGTCCTTTGTCAATAACTGCACAGGAAGAACTTAGGCCTGGAGTAAGAGAAGTGTTACAGGTGAGCATAGCCTTTGGTGTGCAATGAGAGATGCAGGCAGACATTTTCTTACCACATAAGGCAGAACTTCTTGTCTCTCATGAACTTTATTTAATGACCAAATTAATTTGCACAAATTAATGAAAAATACACACGATAGAAACATAACAAGCACATATAAAAATAAGCAACATAAGTTGGCAGGAGGAAGGGTCTCCTGTTAAGATGCAGATGACTCAGGCAGTGACCTGAAGTGAGGAGAGCTATTTAAGCTACTTAACTATTCCATACTCTGACAGAAACCAAGCTATGATCTTGCTCAAGTTGCTCCAACTCTCTGTATATATTTTTCTGTGTATGAAATGAGAAGATGCTTATGTAGCTGTGAGAACTATAAGTAGAAAGCAGTGGAAAAAGAGCAAAATCTTGCTATACTACACTCAGATAAAGGAAGGCAAGGAACCTCCTTCCCTGCAGGAACCGCAGTCCTGAGGAAGTTGTGAGATACATAGGAAAGAAGTGAACACACCTGTGTCTGCCTGGCCACCGAAGTCCATGAGTGCTGATTTACAGCACAAGGAATAGCAGAACTTGTGGAGAGTACCTGGAGGGGATACACATCTGTGCAGCCTGACAGGCCATTCGCAGCATCTCCTGCTGCAGCACTGCCCAGGACACAATGGAGAAAAGGACCGTGAGATGACTGCACTGAAAGACAACAACATACAGAAAGTATCAGGGTTTTTTTTCTATCAGTAAACAGAGTTACATCCATTCCAGTCTAGCACAGAACATTATTCCAGAGTTCAGGGGCAATCTGAAGGTTTGAAGAGGTTTCTCTTCAGTCCGTTACAGAAGAAAGGGCTCTGAATGAGGGTCCACAGGCCTCTGTTCTGAGCAACAGTGACTGTCTGTAACTCAGCAATTCCCTGTGAAGTTAGTTACGCCCTCTTCCCTGATGCTCTGCACCAAAACAAGGTGTATTTTTACAAACATCTCTTTCAGCAACAGTGTTGGCTTTAACACCTTGTTCCCTCCAGCTTATTCCCACCTTATACCACAACCTTATTTGTGCCAGGACAACCTCTTGTATGGGCACATGATGAACTGTATTGAGGAAAATAACCCAGGAAAAAAGATTAAAAAAAAAAAAAAAAGAATTCATTTGCTGATCCAATTCATTGTGCAGTCACAGAAACTGGCAAAAGTGAGTATGTGGGCAAGGGTGGGAAGCAAGCAAGCATGAACAGCTAGTGGATGGCACTACTGCCAAAAAGAAGTATTTGTGAAACCACAGCCCCAAGCTGAAACCTGATCATTAATCACTACTGAAGCATATTTAACTTTGGTGCCATCTGAAATGGTCAGCTCAACATTTTTGCCCTGAGCACCTAGAAAAAATTCAGGATTCTGGAGGCCTTTCCAGTTAGAAGATACTGGCAAAGAATTTTACTCGGAAAAGGTGACCAGTTCAATTACTCCCAGTTTCACAAAAAATAATTAGTTTTAACTGTTATTTTTAATAATTAGTATTAATTTATCATCTTAAGACATGCCCCCTCCTCTCATGCCTGTTACCCTTTTCCACCCTGCTAACTGGTCTTCCCACCTCATCAGTTACAGTGTAGCTGCACCAGTTGTTGGATCAGCATTTGCTACAAGCAGGGGACAGGAATAAGTGGCCAGGGCAGGAGCGGGAATCTTCTATAGCAGCCCTGCTGCTGAGAGCACAGAAACTCTCTGCATTGATGCCAGCTCCTTTTTAGGAGGCTTCAGACGACGGCATCCATCCCACTGCACTCTTCACCACAGTTTCAGCCTCTCTGCTGTGCCAAAACCAGGTACTCGACCTGTTTGAGTACTTGCACTCTAGCTGAAGGGGTAGAAACCTCCCACAGAGAGAAGGCAGAAACAAAAACTGGCTTTACTCTTTGTTTAGTTTTCAATCTACTTATCAGCTATGCTTTCAAGATAAAACTAAGAACACCTTTCACAGAGTCAGGTATTCTCCAGCTGTGCAAGAATGAAACAAATGAGACAGCTTTTTTTGTTCAGTGCCCTCGGCTTGTAAAAGAGATGCTAGCCCAAGAGCTCTTGCTCAGCTTTTCTCTGAGCTTACCCAAGACATGCTCCGCACTGTGGTTCTTCTTTTTACTTCTCAAACTCAGCTTTTTTCCCTCTGCATACATGCTTCCCCACTCCCAAAACTGCTTAGTATTGCCCGTTAGCCCAAATTGTTCCAATACCCAATAAGCCTGCGCTTACTTTTGTTTAGATTTGGTGACAAGTGCTTGGCTGTCTTTTAAACTTTTTTTTTTTTTTTTAAACATAAAACTACATAAAATAAGGGGCAGCGGTAAAACTTCTTGGTTTCAGGAAGGTCACCCCAATATTTAATAATGGAATATTCAGCCAAATACATATCCCTTCCTTCCCATTTCTGTCACTTCATATTGAAAAACAAGTTTTAAAAGCTTCCTTTAGCTGCAAAAAACCCACTGTCTGCTAGAATGAAGCAATAATGAACAGATATGTTGTAGGGTAATTCCAAAGAAAGATGTGCATTGCAAAACTTCTGAAATCTGTTCAATTCCATATAAACTAATCTTACATCACCTGAAAAGGAAAGGCTGAAAATTAGTTAGAAACAGTTTGTTTTTGCTGAAAAATAAATCTCCGGGATGGCATTACAAGAGCAAAGTAACAGTGCCAAAGCTATCCCAAACCCTTGCATCCAGCAGCGCTTCCCTTTGCTCTGCTGGGGTTTATTTTCACTGCTGAGCACATCAGGCTGGCATCCCATTTGCAGGTGTAGTAAGAGAAAGCCAAACCAGAACTCCCTCAGTACAATGTACAGCTCTCCGGCTTGGATGCCTGCATTAAGCCACCTAAAGGTCAGAGAAGCTGCAATTATACTCTTTGTCAGAAGAATTCAGAGGCCTCAGTCCAGAAAAATACCAAAGAAATTGCTTAGCTTTCATACAGAGTCTCAAATAGAAGTTTAGTAGTACTTTGCTAGATAGGATCCAACATATGGATTTGGCTTCCAAGTACTTTAAAGCAGATTTACTGGGGTCACTAATAGGGCTCTCTCTCTCACTCCTTCTACTTCACTCCAAGTAGTAGTACTCAGTTACGTGACAGTTTAATGCACACGCAACCTCCTTTTAATACCATAGCTGTGCCTGAGTCTGCAACACCCAGTTTTAAAGTTTTGGACTGTGGTTTATGTGAAGTAAATTGGTTGCCTCAAGTAAAAGATCTCTCAGCTCTCTAGCAGATGGGGGTTCACATCAGGATGCTTTGCATCAGCAGTGATAGCTTGGACTTCTGTCTGCTCTGGCTGAAGTTATAGGAAATTCTCCTTTTGGTTTTAATGCTCTGTTAGTCTTAGCAAGAAGGTTTAATAACAATGGTTGAAATGCCTGAGCTGGCCTGAGCAGCTTCTTCAGCCCCGAAAGCTGCATTTCCATGTGAGAACTGAGATGCTGTCAAGATAGCATCAGGAAAGCCTGCATGTGGTACAGCACATACTGTATCTGTGCTAGGCATAAAGAGAAAGAGTCATTTCCCTGAACTGCTAGCATGATGCCTTTTCACAAGCATGAAATTCTCTGTTTTCTGGAAAAAGGAAAAAAAAGGGGGGGGAGATTCTCTTATTACCATATTGTGTTCCTCATACTGTCAAGTGACCTATCACACTGTGCTGAAGCATGTGAGCCTGGCTAAATTCTTCCACATTATATAATTTGCTTGTAACAGAACAAGCACTACACGTTTGCCACATTAGCCAAATGACTGAGCAGAGCGCAGCATTTAAAAAAATGTCAACTTTCTCCTGGACAGTCTTAAAAAACAAACAAACAAAAAACCCCACTCTTCTACCATCCTCATTATAATCTTTGGTAGCTATTTTACTTCAGATTGTTTTCTGGGACATGAGATTTTCCCTGCCTGCCCTCCTCAAACTCTGGCTGTGGGAGCTTTCCCCTACCCAGGGCCAATGACAGGAGAGCAAGAGAGAGAGCTGCTCTGGGTCACACGAGCTGTCACAGAGCCCCAGTTTCATCTTAGGTAACTTGGCATGAGTCTGGAGCGGAAACATGTCGCCCAGCTATGGGGACACTTGCATACAATCACAGCAGCCAGTGAAGGGAGTGTGTCCTCCATCTCGTGACTTAAAGCGATGGGCATGCTCCCCACATCCTACTTTTGTCATGCAAATATTTGTACATCTAAATTCCATCTCATAGACTTTGGTGATGAGGCCTGCATTTGTACTGAATGATAACTTACCCAGGGAATTTAAAAGAACTACATAACTTGCAATTCAAGTCCATGAAGCTGTATTACAACACTATTTCTGTTTAATTGATTTGTGCCCCAGTTGGTCTCTTTTAAGTTAGGTCCCCCAGTGGAACAGATGGGAAACTAATACAGGCATGTCCAACACGAATATGTTGAGCACACGGTGCCTGTATACAGTGAATCAGCACATGATTCATTCACTTTCAGAAAGTAGTTGTGACCTTTCATCTGACTACTTCCTCAACCCTGGTACATACATATGTATATAACATATAGCAATTAAGAACCAATACACTGTGGTAATAGTAATAGCTCATCTCATGATTTTTTTGCTGTTGTGCTTATCCTTACTACATGCTCTATCAAGCATTTGTGTCATCTTTCGCTATCCTATGACTAATTCACCAAATCAACTAAACCATAGGTTGCCTTTCATTATGAAATGAGTGAAAGCACAGAACACTTAGACTTTTGAAATATCAGGTCCTTATAGGCCTCATAAAGATATAATTTTTTAAAAATATTATAAAAGGAAACAATATTATAAGAATGAAGAATACACCAATCTGTAGATACAGACTGTAGTGCTACATTTGAAAAATGACATTTATTTGTAAAACTAACTTTCCTTTCTCTCACTTACAATGTAAAGTGGAGCACAAGCAACCCGGGGCACAAACATTAAATTTTGTCTATGAACTAGGTTTACACTTAACATGTTAACCTCACTTTCCCTAATTTTACAGCATTTGTCCCCAGATGTTTGCACCACAATGTGTGTAAAATTGCAGGCATAAAATGAAAAACTAGACCAAAATTCTCTTAAGCATCTACTAGTAATATCTTGCCCAATTAGACATTTTGAAATAATTAATTAAATATTGGGGGAAAACCCCTACTTGGTTACCAAAAACATAAGGCAACACACATGAAGAGGAAAACATATTTTAAATGCTTTGGAAAGGTTTGGCAAAAGAGTGAAACAGCACCTTTATTATCCAAACCCAAGATCAGCAGAGTTGGGATGGAGGGGAAAAATCAGAGTCATAATGGGCGCTATCAGGACATCCTACATGTACAAGAAACACAAAATAATTCAGTGCAGCAAAGCCTAAATATATTTTTAAGCGACATCATCCTGCAAATATTTTACCAATTGTGAAAAATAGTGCATTTTTCTCACAGTATATAAGACTTTGTAAACTGGTGCTTTAATGAAGCTTCCCCCCACCCCCCCTTTTTTTTTTAAATCTAATCAATTATTTCGTAGTAGCTCATTCTGGCCATGGATCATAATATTCTAGGGACCACATAGGTGGCACCCTAAAAACCCAGAGAGATGGCCTCTTGAAATGGCATGGCGCTGCCTGCTTATTACTAGGGTGTTCTACACGGTCCTAACTGGGAGTCTGCAGTGTGTTGGAGAATCTCCAGGGAGAGGCAGAATTGTGAAAAAGTTTGACAGCTAAAGAGGCGAAGTCGATGCAGTGATGATTTGCAATTATTAATGATCAAGACTTTCAACCATGTAAGCTAGGCACCTGTTTTGCAACACTACTGCGGGTCACTCCAAAGCCATGGAACAGCACCTCCCTTTTCCCATGGGAATGTGGCACCAGTTTGCACGACCGGGTGCCTAATACGTTGACGCTGGAGAGTGCAATGGGTCAGAATGAGTCAACCCATGAAGCACTAGCTGAAACCATAGATTTATATTTCAATAAATCTTAGGACCCTCATAAGAAATCGGGTCCTATTACCCTTGGCACTGTACCAAGAAGTAACAAAGAGCTCCTATCACAAACAAGTCGCAATCTTAACTGCTGACAAGATGCCGCAGGTGGAGGAAACAAAAAAACAGGATTGGGACGGATAAGCATGAAATAGCTTGAAGAAAAGCAGAAGTCACAGCTTTCTGTTTTCCTAAAAATTCAGTTATGTCCTTTGGCAGCATGGCACAAATGCAGATGGCCTAAAGATACTCTGTTCATACTTACAGAGAAATTTTCTTCTTCACTGCAATTGGGAGTCTATTTCCCCATTGCTTTATCAGCAACAGAGTAGCACATACAAGCAGCTCTGAGGATGTTCAAATGCTGATGCAAATTCTGAAACAGCAGGAATGTTTGGCAGCTACATGGATGCTGCAACAGGCTGACACCCACAGGCACAGATGTAACACAGTGAAATATACAGGTCTGCAGTAAACCCTGATCCCACTATCAAATACAGCTGTACCAGTCACATGCTGGGGATTTCCCAGCTGCAGAGTCTATCTCCCAAAGCACACGCAGTTAAAAACAATTCAGTCACTATGTAATCAGCAACCATGTGACAATTTCATTTTCTCTCTCAAAAGATTGAAACAAATTTGGATTCAAAAAGACTGTGGCTCAGTCACCAATTTTTTCTGCACTGTCACTGTGACTCTCTGCATTTATCACACTGCTGTAGGGTTGTATTTGCTTTTACAGTAAGTGCTTCTATGATCTTTATTCAGGAGGGAAATAAATGTTCTTACATACTCATGAGATCTGAACATTTCTTTAGCAAAATGATCTGGACAAATCATTTCAAGACCACAGTGTAAAATGTGTGACACTCAGGTACCACAGCGTTTAGGAATTATATCACCAGAAAAAGTCATGTGAAATCTGTATAATATGATGGCCATTTAAGAGGGTATAAAATAACTAGGAATTAAGAAAACAAAAGCCGGGGTTTTAAATCCTTCATATGTTCTAGTTTCTTTTGCTTAATGCTCCTCTCCTTCCTTAAGTGGAAGGCAGACAACAAGCCCACGAAGGAGTAGGTGCAGCTGAATTTTGTCTGCAGTCTTTTCCTCACTGCTTATCATATATCAGTATTTCTATTCTCTAGATAGGAAACCCTACAGAAAGAAATAATTTTTTTTACTTCCAGTTTCCTCTTTAGTTTCTCCTAATTGGAAGGTCTAAGCAGGACCAATACTAAAGTAGAAAAAAATCAAGTTTTTATTATAACATACGGGTATTAAGAAAACATGCTATTTTTGCTGGGAGTATCTGCTACAGATAGGAGAGTCTGCAGTGACAGAAAATGTGACAATAATTTTCTTTCAGGAAGGAAACAGGAAGTCAGATGAAAGAATTGCACTAATGGCCCTACCCTTGGAAGGCATTTGATTTAAAATACTAAAGCAAGAAGGTGTATGTTCAAGCCACATTTTTATCATGTGCAACTGGCTAATCTTTCTGAATGCTGATCAAATTTGAATGCTCACTGCAAAATATACAGTGTGCTCTACTCCTGGAGAGCAGTCTTCAACATCACTAACAAATCACCTAGATGCTATAGTTCCTTCAACATCCCTCATATAATCCCACAGAATTTACTATTCCCCACTCTAAAACAGGAAAGAAGAACTCAGCAAAGTTTAGGATAAAAAGAAGGCAAGTCCTACAGTCACACAGGAGTTGGAGCCACAGAGGCAGAATGCACAAAAATAAAAGAGGACCTGCTGCATAAAACCAACAGAAACATTTACTTTTGGTTTCTGCTGTTTCACTGGGATGAAACAAACATTGGTGAAAAGTTTGCAGAGAGGACATATGTTGTAATAAAATATATCTGAAACCTCCTTTTTGCAGCACCTCTTCTGGAATAGATGACATTATCTTCAGAGTACATATGGTCTAGTGGATACCAGATAGAAATGAGCAGATGACTTGGGTAGATTTCACTAATGGGGCTTTTATGAAACCCACTCACCATGATAATTGGACCTCTCAGAAGAACTTTAGGAAAGGGGATGGTGCAAGTGCTACCCCCTCTGTGTCCTCTCCTGTGATACACTGTGTTGCTCACACAGAATCAGCAAACGCTGGAGGTATGACGTGAACTGCTGGCATAGCATGATAGTGAAGGCTGGGTGAACATCAGCCTGTAATCGACTGGAGAAGGGGAGTATATGAACAAGACAGCCTGCATCTTAGAGGTATGAGGACCTCACTGTCTGATCTGGATGCAAGTGGGAGAAAGCAAAAGAACAGTAAAGTAGCAACCCTTGAGAAAGTTGGTAAGAAGGCAAAGACAGTACACACTCAAACTTTCCCTGAAGAAACTGGATCCATATAGCAAAGAATATTAAAAGATTACACTTTTGAGGCCCTTATGTATTGAGACTGGAAGAGATGATAAGCAAGAGAATATGAAATTATCATCCATGCAAAAGAATTTGACGCAATTGATATTAGCAAACATGGTGCAATGATTCACCCAATTTAAATGTTAAAAAAAACAAACAAACAGGAAAAACACTGACAGGACAGAATGAGTAGGACAGATGAAGGAGGCACTCCCGCATAAAGCCATGAGTATGGTACCTGTGTTAACAGTTATCAGTAATTTGCAACTTTAGTATCCTAAAATAGTAATTAAAACGAAGATTGAAATTGAGTGTGGGAAAGTCAAAAGTGAGAAGTTTCTTTAAGACAAATTCTTAGGATGGTCAAGAAGCTGTAATTCTACAGTCAAGGAAGAGGGTAATTTCAGCTAAAAAACCTGTCCCCAGCTTCACTGGGCAAGTGTGAGCAGCAGTTAGTATAAAAAAGCATTATATAATAAATGAAGAGAAACAATAATAATCCACATGAATTACGAGTTATAAAGGACAAAAGTTGGTAAGGCAAGCTAGAAACATTAGGGGATAATCCATAGCTGACAGCACCAATATAACCTGAAAATTTTAAAAGAAATGTATCAAGACTACAGTAATACTCCAATAATATACATACTTTGCCAGATGGAAATGATAAAATTTTTAATAGTGATGCAAGAGAGGCAGAAATTTTTAGAAATATTTCTATTCCATATTTGGAAAGATGTTCTTATGTCACATGATGATGACAAAGTATTTTCCAGTCCCTTAGTAACCAAGCAGGATGTTATACAACAGATACTAGAAATAAACATTTTTATATCAGCCAATCCATCTACCTTACACCTAAGAACTAAGACTAAGAAGGCCTTAGAACTAATAATGTTTATTTTTAATAAATTAAGGTATTCCCGGGAAATTCCATTTGACTGGAAAAGTGCTAATGTTGTGCCAATAATAACAACGACTAGCAGGATGACTCAGAGAGGTAATGGGTACTCAGCTTGATGTTACTTCCAGGTAATAAAATGGTAAAGCTGTAATAAAATTAAATTAATAAAGAATTAAAGTACAAGAATATAATTAGTATCAGTCAACACATTTTTATGGCAAAYGGATCTTGTAAAATAAACTTATTGAATTGTTTGATGAGACAGAAGTTTGGCTGATAACAGTAATGGTGTAATATATTTGTGGAGAGCATTTGACTTAATGCTGTATGACATTCCAATTATGAAAATTAGCACAACACAATATCAATAAAACATATTAAATGGATTAAGAGCTGACAGACCTAACAAAGTAATAATTAATGGAGAATCGTCACTGAATCATGTTTTAGGGCTTAGCATTTTCTTCTATGATTTGGAAATAAATATAAACATCCATAATAATATGATTTGCGGATGGCACAAAGATTAGTAAAATGGTACATTAGGATAAAAGCTGAAGATAGTCACACAGAGCAATTTGGACCACTTGATAAGCTGACTCCATTGAAATTAAACATGTCTTAATACACTCAAATGCAAAGGGATTAGGACTATGCGCTACACCAGCAGCCAAATCTCTTCCCTGGAAAACACAGCCTAAAAGGTATTGAGGATCACAGTGGACAAATAGCTGACCTTGTAGCAAAAATACCAAGTATGATCCTTGTTTGTACAGATACCAATGTAGTGAATAGCCAAATACCCTTATACGACTACATGCACACTGGTGAAACCTACAGTGAAACACCACATCAAGTTCCACATTTTAGACAGAATGTTGTGGAAGCAGAGAGAGTCCAAAAAGGAGACAAAATGATTTGAGGATAAAATGCCTTACAGTGAGATGTTTAAAGAAAAGACTTAAAGTTCACTTGCTAACATTATTAACCAGCTTGACTTAATACTCTACAGAAAATATTAGCTCCTGCAGGGTTCTTTAGTCTAAAAGCAAAGTTCAGGTAGGAAACAAGGCACATTAAAAACCAAGTTATTCATAAGTAAAACTACTACGGGAATTTTTGATGGCAGCTTTGTTTCTTGAGGTCTTCAAGCTTGGATACTTTTTTGAGTGTTGTAGCCGAACAGGTAATTCAGTAATTTCTACTGCTGCTGAACACAAAATACTGGGTTCTATACAGGGGTGACTGAGTTATAATGACCTGTGATACAGAGAGCAAATTAACCAACTTAGTAGTTCCTTCTAGCTGGTTGTTCTGTGGATAGAGTAAATGTATTTTCTTCTCCCTTCTGATGAGGAAGTGAGCTGACACCACGCTACTAATTTTGGAATATTCTATGTTGCGATCTGCCAGAAATCATTAAAGATTATTAGATCCTCAGGCTCATGATCAGAACAGGTATTCTCTGGAAAGGAAAAGAAAGGGTTTTTTATTAAAAAAAAAAGAGGAAGAGGGGAGCAAAATTCTTAAGCCTGATTCAACCAACATTAATAGGTGATTTGCCATTGATTTGCATGGAGGCAGGATTTGGGCCAAAGAGTTCATATGAAAATTGTTTTATTTTTCTGATTTTTGGGTTCTTAACTCTGCTCACACTTTCTGCAGTGGCAGCAGCTTGACTCTGTGCATAGTGTAACAATGACAGTCACATCTTCCACTTTTCCCAAAATAACCATGTCATAAGCTGCTTCTTCCTTGTTTTATATATTTATAGACATCAAGAAGTCCATATAAAGCCTCTCCATAATTTGTTCACATACAGTAGCTTCCTTTTGATACATTTTTAGATCAATTGTGCTTAAACAATACTGTCTCAACCTACTGACCTTTGCTCTTGGACAGATGATCAAGAGAAATGCAAACACGGTACTTTTTAAAGGATGACAGCCAACACTTTGCACAATACTTGTTGAAAGGGCATGGTATTATTCTCTCTAATACAAAGAGTGTAGCAGGACTCCACAGTGGTGCAGCACTCCTGTTTACAAACTCTGCATCTCCTCTTTGAACAGTCTCTAAAGCAAGATAAGTTTATCAATGTGCAGGAAGCTTGAGATACTCACTCCTGATCTTCCAGTTTTCTAAAACACTGTGTCACTTTGAAAAAAAACAGTTTAAGGTCTCTTCGCAAATAATTTTGTCAAAGGGACATTTGTAAGGAATAAGATGACTCATCAAGGAAAAGCTGTGTCTATGTGCTCCCTTCCTTCTTTGGTACAAGGTACAAAAAAGCTGTAAACATTTGAAGAGTGTATTTTCCTAAGCCTTGGTGGTTATGTGCCTTCTGGCATATTACCTTAGAATATCAGTAATGTCAAGCCTACCCTTTCCTGAATTTGTTAGTGCAGAGGGTATAAACAGGCCCCACTTCTGGTTAACAGCTGTAGTACAGGAGCCTTTCCACCTCATCCTGCCATTCCCTGCAGAAATCACCGGAAAGTGCCTTTTACAGAAACTGCGAAAAAGAGGTGTGGCTAGGCACAGCTGGGCCTTCACGATTTTTCATGGTCTAGAAAGCCTGACTGCTAAAGCAGCAGAGTGGACAAAAGTCACAAAACACTCTGGAGACACCAGGATTTTTTTTACACAGTCAAAGTACAAGCTAAATCAGTCCCAATTAGAGCATTAAGCACTGTTGCATGAACAGATTTCCCCTCGCAGGGTGTAAAATACACTGAGAAAAAATCATCATAGTTTTGAAAAAAACAATTTTCAGCTACCTTGTATGCTATGAAAACTCCTCTGTTAYGATTCTGGTTTGATCACCATGCAGCTAACGCACGTCTTACTGTGCACGGCACTTGTGTAGAATGGGAACTTTTTAGCCTGTCCCCACTGGGTGAATAGGGTCTTTATATGCAAACTTTGTTTTTAAATGCTGATTAGCCACATAATTAACAATCAGAGTATTGAGGAGAAAAACACTTGGAACATCTGCAGTTTGCAATGCTTATAGTACCTGGGCTGAGAACCCGCTGTGTATTAGAGTGTACACAGGCACATCTCACTACATCTTAGTGGGGAAAGCAGCAGCAGTTTCATCATACGCCGGATGATAACCCAGCAGGTAAATAAAAACCCTTCAGTGTTAAAAAAAACATTTCAGTGTTCACTGTGCTTTCTAAATGGAAATTATCGAGATACTGTATTTAACAACTATTTGTTTTTCAACATAGTACTAGATTACTAAACCATCTTGAGCTGTGATTTTAGAAGATGTTCAAAAGCTAAACATAGTTACCCAAGGACAGCCCCTGGCTAGGAAATCCCTAAAGAACTTCGAAGATATTTCTCCAATTTGTATTAGTGATTCAAACAGATATACCTCTTCCCTGTAACTCGGTACCAGGCTAAATCCCCCAATATTGTTTGAGAAGCACTGCACTATAGGAGGTTACACTGGCATTTTCAAGAGGAAAAAGAGGTACAGAGACCAGGTTAAATATCACTTTGGGCAATTACTATTATACTAGTTTCAATTTTCCTCTGAAGATCCAAGTAAACATGCTGCTCTACACTTGCTGACATACTGTGTTTCTAAATGCTGATTACAGGTAGACACATCTCATGACAGGTGAATACCACCCCAGCAATATTACTACTTGGGTGGGTACCACACAGGTATTCTGCAAGAAAGCTGAAGTATATACTTCAGTGCAAGACAGAATAATGTTACGTCTGCCTTGTAGGACCCAGATGTTGTAGAACTGGTAATATTGCAATTTCTGCTCCACTGGCAGAACTAGAGATACATGCAGGTGGCATATTCTGCAACTGGTAATTCAAAGGAGACTCCTAGAAACAAATCAAGCACTAAAGAGTAACACTGAGAAAAACGACAGAAGGAGGTGGACTTTGAGATGGAGGGGGGACAGACATGAAATGAAGGATGCCATGAAAAATGACTGACACATGGACAGCCAGGATAGGCATTTAAAGCAGTGTGAGAAAAGGCATGGAAGCCTGAGAAGTGAGGAAGCATATTGCTATATCATGTACAACTGAAGTCAGTGAGAGCTGGATCAGGACTCAAACTGGCAAAGAGTGCAGGATGTACGTAAAGGTAAAAGAATGGTGATGAATAGGGTGTGTGTTGGTGCTGATTTGGCAGGAACCTGGAGCTAACTAGTTGAGTCTTAGTCTGAATCTGATGGAAGACGAAAAAACAGTGCAGGCAGCCTTTTTTACAGCTATGTTAAAGTTGTATTAGATGAAATTCATTCTGCCTCAGCTGAAATTATGCTTATTGTGAATGCCTCAACCATCACAAATTCTCCTTCAGGAGGCTGCACAGCCCTGTCATATATATGAGTTGAATCTTAAAAGAAACTGCTTTAAGAGGGTCTTGTCCTGTAAAACCCCAGCAATGATCTCAGTAAGAAATGTCTTGAAGTTTCAGCAGGAAAAATGTCCCTTTCCCACTTCTGTCTATCTTGTCTGCCCCTTTAGGACCTTTGCAAACAAATGGAGAGCTGTGCCATGCTTCCTCACCATGAATAGCTCCTGCCACGTGACAGCCTTCTCGAACCCAGTGGCATGGCTTGCATGAGTTAGGATGACTGAATCCAGCTTAAGGACACTGACGATGAGCTGTTCCTTCCCAGTAACCTAAATTTTTTTGCTAGCCTCCAGACTCAGTTTTTATGTTCTCTCTTGACTCGCTCTGCCTTTCAGCTTGTATTCGAATGAGTCTGACCTAATCCACCCTTCTGTGCTGTTGACCGCTAGTAAGTATTCCATATTGCTGGTGTTACAGTGTCATGCTTTAAGAAAAATGAACAATGCAGCCTCTGTGACAGCACTGAGTGAACAGCACTTTTAAGGAGAATGTCCCAAATTTCATTACAAAGAGATAAAGCCATCTGGACCCTAAGATAGTCAGCTTTAAAAAAAMCACAAAACTATTTTGAAATCAATTTACTAAAAAAAAAACAAAAAGAAAAATCAGCTTGCTGCCAACAAACATTGTAGCCCTTGTCATCTATTACCACATGAACAAAGCACTCAATGACTGACTCCAATCCCATTGCCAATTATTATGACAACATGCAATATAATCATATTATGTTTACAATATAATACATGTGAGTATTCAATAGAGCCTGGCAGGACTTCAGTCACTGCCTCTTTATGCTTTAAATATCAATTTTTCAAACTGAGTTTGCTGTATAACATGCTTCTCTAATTACATATTGTACTGTATAGAGAACAAGAAATAATATTGAAAGTAATTTCAGGCAAACTTCTTAATATTTAGCGATATAAAAACAGCTGTATTCACACACATTGCAGCACCACCAGTCTATATAATGCCTTTATTCTACAAACATGCCCTATCTCATTCCCACAAACATTAGTGGGAAGTTTTTCAGAAATTTCAACTGAAGCAAAATCAAGACCAAAGGGCTAGTTTCAAAGGGGTTCTTGCCCTCACTGTTTATTCTACACTTGCAAATAACTGTAAGGGTAAATAAGGGGCACTTAAACATCTGCTTAATTTGAGAATGACATCAGATAACAAACTTACCAAATGACTCAATTTGTATCTGCAAAATCACTTGCAAAATACAAGCAGGAGGTTGCCTTGGAAAATATGAACTAAAAAGACATAAATATACTCAGACTGTCAACTACCTGGTTACTAAGAGATCCCCTTGTCAGCACACACTCAATAACTCTAAGATTTGTGGGCGGGCTACCTAGTTTGCAGATAAATCAGGACACAGGTGTCGGGATACCTAGAATATCTTTGTGCATGCTAGCTTAAGTTCACTATATCTAAGCAACAGCATACAAATAGGATTATAATGATTCTCAACCAAGCTTAAGTTCAGAAATAACACGGCTCACACAGCTCTTCACCTGAGCTAATGAATCCCGCTAGATTCAAGACAGCATTATAAAGCACCAGCTTGGATGGAGCTACACTGTGTTCCACTGAGCATCCAGTTTTAGAGACTTAGCTCAGGAGCAGCTAAGAATAAATGAAACCATTAAGTTTAAAAATTAAATTTTAAAGCAGCAGTATTATCCATAGCTTTCCTTTCTCCAGACTGGATTTCACACCAGAAGATGATGGGTAACTCTGCAATAACAGAAACAGAATGAAATTAGATAAAATAAAGTGCATAGTCATATACGTAGGGATGAGAATTCCCGTGACAATTTGGAAATAACAGATTAGGAGAAAGAAGAGGCTATATTAGTCTATCAGAGGATGACTATGAGCCATCACTGTGATGTGGCACATACAACACCAGGGTATTCTGGGTGAGATGTTTCTGGGAAAGATAGAGAAGTATTAACGTCAGGATACAAAGTGCAGATCAGAATGAGGGTCATATAAAGTCTTGTCACTCATATTTAAGAAAAATTAAATCAAAACAGAGCAATCACTGAAAAGTCTGTGACTTGAACTGCCAGAAAACACAGCAATAAAAATAAGACAAATGCTAAAGATGTAGATAAAAGGTCTATTATGAAAGAAAAGAAAAACATCTGATCAAACTATAAATGAGCTGACAAAATTCACTACTTTGAATATTTCCTACAATATCCTTTCCTTAATTAAAAAGTAAAATGATTAGCATTATATACTACTTTTTGTTTCTCTAGACATCAGTTTTAGTATATTTGTCTTTTAAACATGTCTTTTTTCCATCTTCTATTCCAGGACTATGGATAGCAACAGCTCTGAAATTTATTTCAACATGAGTCCTCAGAAATACAGCTACACTTCTGTTTTTTCCCAAGCTTTACAGGAAAACTTATCAGAAATGTCAGCTACCAAGGAGAAACAGAAATGACAAAGTTCAATTTCATCATGCAAAGAAAGTCTGTGCAACTATGAAGTCATATTACCAGAATCAGAAATCTTACTGTCATTCTTCAGGCAAGATCACTGAAAAAAACACTATCTCCTCCACTAACCCCACAGACTGTTTATATTCAAGGCTTACAGTAAATGTATGGTACTTGAAGTCAGACATAATGTCCAGCATTACATGGCACTTTGCTTCTTCAAAGTGCTGTGCAATCTTCCCTGATTACTCCTCACAGCACTCCTGGGAGGTAGTTGAGAGACCTATGTAAGGCCACCACGTAAATGAACTAGGATAAGAACATGGCAGTGCCCATCTCCTGGGAGAGGGTGTTGCCTATCAGGCCATGCTGCTCTCCTAGGAAGGGATCCTAATAAATTCCAAGCTTTATGGGAAAGATGTTCTATTTAAAAATTAAAAAATGTAAAGCACTCACTAGAGTAGAAAAAGGAAACAGAAATAAAGAATAACATGAGAATTCCAAGTTAACCCAAGAAACACAATTGCAGTGGGGCAGAATGCAGTCTAGAAGCAAAATACAATCGATACAGAGGGGAAAAAATAGTATTAAAAAAAGATGTTGTTTCAGTGATTGAAACAAGTATCTGGCTGCAACCTCAGATTGCAAACAGAGGTGATTAACTTGTTCTCTCCCCTACTGTATGATGAAAAACAGAAAGCTAAACATTAAGCAATGCCATCTAATGACAACATTTTTTTTCTCACAACAGTGTAAAAGTGGCAAAATATAGGTCTGTAATTGCTATTAGAATTGCTATTCAGTGGCTTACTCACCAAATAGACTGCTTACTCACCACAAGGGAGTGTTTTGGTACACCTGTGCTCCTGGAGAATGATGTTAGCACAAAAATTCTCCTGTTTTTTAATGTATATTTGCTCTCTCACAGTCCTTTCTAGACCTGGTTAATGTTATTTTAAAATTCACTATTGAAATTTTTGGTGACAATTTTCACTCTATTAATTTGTTTCAAGTATTAGGAACATTATATTGTTAAATAGAATAATATTAACATTTTTAAAGTTTATGATGTTACTGATCTAGGCAGAAATTACCACACAGGTCTGTATCCTAAATATTAGGCAAATATTATTTTCATTGATAAAAAAATTTGTCATGATTTTTTGAAATATTATTTTATACATAAGGAGTAACTGGAGTCAGGTCAGCACTGTCCTGTATATACAGAGAAGACAGTAATACAACAGTACTAYGCTGCTATGAAAAACTGAATCTTTCATTACAGAATTTGAACGTATTTTTAATAGAAAAGTAGGGAGTTCCTATTCTGCAGCTCAAAAAACTGAGACCTAATGGTAAATAGCTTCAAACTCGAGCTCCGTTATTCATATTTTACAGTATCTTATTCCATGAGTAGCCACTATAACTCACTGCTAACACCTTTGCAGTACAATAGTACCAGAAAGAAGTATGGGTGCAAATTCAACCTCAAAGGTTTTAGTGAGAAGTTAGGAAGAAATCCTGGCTTTGTCTTTTCTTGTTCTGCTCTCTAATTTTCAGATTGTCCAGTCTCTCACAGGATCATCTCTGATGGAAATACTTGAATTACATACCCTCCTCTGCATCCTATACTTACTTTCTGGAATGAATATAGTCAGAGTAATTTTTAAAAAATCTGTAGACTCATCTAAGTTACATCAGAAACTTATCTGGCCCTCTGTTAGTACAAGAGCAGGAGAAGAATGATTGCCCAATTTCTTTCCAACTCTCCTCAGATGGGTCAATATGACACAGTCACTGCTAGGAATAAGAGTATAGACATTAATGCATACCTGATCCTTAAACCCTGAGGCCAAAACAAATACTTGTTTCTAATGTATACTCTTTCAGAAACTATTAACTCTGAGAATATAAGACTTAGTTCTTTTTTCCCTATATTGAAGTGAGTTTTAATTCTAGTGTGTTTTTAATTTCAGGATTCACTTAGTTGAGTTTTCCTGAGCTTTTTTTTTTTTTTTTTCAAAAAAAGTCTTCTTAACATTTTCCCTCTGAATTTAAACTCTTCTTTCTTTCCAAGGTTTGGATGACATTGTAAAATGAATACTGTTTCTTTAAAGCTGACACAATAAGATCTTGCAGGCTGTCTTAGATTGCAGACCATTTTATTTCTCATAAGCATGCTATCATTAGCTACCTTTAGGAGAATGAATTATATTGATTGGTTCAAATCAAACTTGTGACCTGGTGGCAGTATTATATGTTTGTTATAAAACATCATCTCCTCATTAATCTTTCATTAGACAGCGTGATCCAAGAAGGCAGCAGCAGTCACACCACGCTTACTCTCTCTAGTGATGCCACCACAGAGGGCTCCCTTATTGGATCACAGCAATTACTAGCCTTACGATGCAGTTTCTGAAAACCTGATCAAATTTCCTCCTCAGTATGGCAAGCTTACAAATAATCATGTGCTGTTTCTTTGGAGAGGACATCACAGAATTACACGAAAATGCAGTAAGCTCAAGTCATTTGCAATTAAACATGTGACTCGATTCTGAGATGATGCATCTTCGTCTTCATTTACAGCATATGAAGCATTTTACAGAAAGCCTAAATACATAAAAATTAAGGTGTGTTAACAAGTTCCAGTCAAAAAACAGAGACAACTGCCAAACCAGTTTTATTCACAGGAGAAGAAGCAGAATCTCCAGTATGCGGATTGAAGGCATCTTGGTGCCATGATTTAAAGGGACAGAGTAACAACTGCAAGAAAACAGCAGACGGTACAAGAAAGAAGTATCTGTTACTGATTACTTAATCGTTGCTAGAGGAGAACCCAAGAGGGGAACATCTAGTCTTCAGCTCAGTAACACATCGTAACAAGAGTTGGGGGGAAACTTGGGAACTGTGCAACTCTGAGTGCAGGGAACCCATGATTATTTGCATGGAAACAAAAAAAGGTTAAAGTTTTAGTGGCTGTGAGTCAAAAAGTCTTAATATACTGCCACTTGAGCCTACACTTTCAGGGATCCCAAGTCTTACAAATATAAGGGTGTATCTTCGGCAGCCATACAAGCTAACATTAAAATCTGAACACAAGACATCCCACTAACTTCAGCAAACATTAAAATAAAAAGCCTCGCAAAGAACAAAATAATTCTCTGTTAAAAGAGGATTTTAAAATGCACACTGCAGAATATGTTCTTACTCCTGGAGTTTGAAAATGATTCTGACTAAATCACCAAGTTTTGATCAGAGACATGGAGAAGCGACATGTACAATACAGCTTTGACAGACTGTAACCACTATTTCCTAAGGCAAGGCGACGAATGCCTTCCAATTCCACAGAAGTCACATCTCCTAGAAGGATAATACAAAGCCACATCCATGGCAAACCCGCTAGAATAGTCCATTGTTGATATGACTGTGACAGGACAGACAGCCTACCTGGAGTATCAACAGGACTGAYTTCCTTTCCCACATGAAAGAGTTCCCCCCAAAAGAGACTTCTAGTAAAACAGAGTACAGGTAGATTTAGATAATGATGTCAACTTGCAGATCCATCTCATTATGAGTAGTATGAAATGTCAGTGTGACATTTACTACACAAACTCCAGTGCTTCATGATTTGGAATTTGTTCTTAAAATGATCATTTGAGCTCTAGGAAACTGAAGTGCCTTCCTTTTTATTACGCTGTTGGCTCAAGCACTGATTAAGTACTTATCTCCTGTTTTCAACAGGAAACTTCTATCATTGCTCTCACAGGTCCCTTCATCAAAACACACATATTTGGAGAAGCCAAATGATACTACCATAATGTATATGATAAACTCCATCATATCATGCATAATAAAGAACAGCCCCTCAACTCTCACACTTAGATTGTGGTAATATTGAAAAGAAACATAGATGAGCTGATCCAGATCCTTATGAGCCACAGATTTGTTGTACAAATCTGGACGTAGTATTTGTTAGAAAAATTAGCCTTCAAATTTCATACTACCCTCAAGATCCTCTTTCAGGACCTGGTTCCTCAGTGATGAATACAGAGACTTAAGAAAAATTATAGTTGTACCATACTCTGTTAGCTCATGCTCAACCGCTCTCTGGAGCTACCAGACAAATAAGATGTGAGTATTTTGAAAAATGATGCAAGTCTGGTGAGACTTTACAGTGTGAACATGTCATTCTTAAGCAGAAACTCAAAGACCAATAAGAGAGGAAAAAATATACTAGCACCATCAACACGAAATGGAACAAGGTATTATTATATATCTTCAATTGTATATAACAACATATGCACTCATTTTAAAGAAAAGACTGACATTTAGATATTCATAATAGAAAATCATGCATTTTTCATAGCCTTCTGGTGCATTTGCATTACAGAATTAAACATTTTACCACCAATAGGTAAATGCAGCAAATACACTCCAATTCTAATGAAGCTGTTGTCACGCAGCTGTATTGCCGCAATGCCATAGGCCAGATTGTGAGCCAACAGATAGACTTTCAGAACCATGGTCCTGTGTCTTGACAAAATGCAATAATAATAATATGAATAAGCATAACTACCTAATTAATATTCATATATATATGCATACGAAAACTTTAAAATAGTGCAACTGACTTAGAAGTTACTCAGAGCTTACTACACCCATAACTGAAATGTAGGCACCTGTGGGGTAAAAGGTGATAGCTGTGTAACTGCATAGCAACATTACACAATTGTTTTGTTTGGGAAATATACTCCAGCTGAAACTGCAGAAATAATTAAGCATCTATATAAATACATTTTAAGGATACAGAGGTTAACAACCTTGAAAAGAATCTTTACTGGCCACAAATGACATCTCATTCCAAAAGGCACTTGTGTATAAGAGCACTCCATCACATCTTCCTAGGGGTAAGAATCCCAAATACAAAATTTTTAAGACCAAATCCTAGAACAAAGACATGTTCAGTGAATGCTTCTCATCAAAGTTTTTATCAAAGCTAATGGCCTAACTCACAACCCTGCAAAAAATCAAAGCACAGTCACATAAATAGAGTGAGACATGTCTGTTAATTATATGCATTATGAACATATTTTAAGCATGAGGCTGATAAGCTGTCATTTGTTCTTTTTAATTCCTGCAAAGGTACATGTTGAGGAATGACTGTGCTGTTAACTTGCTGTAAATTTTCCACCAATACTCTGTTTATTATTACCATACGGTGAAATGTTGAAACAGGAAGGAATTATATAATGCCCTGACTTTTAAACTACATATTATTAATAAGCCATCCTCAGGAAGTACTGGATGCGGGAAATACAAACTGATTACATTTAGAAGGACAAAAAAGGCATATTTTAATTTTCCAACTTAGAATTCCTTGCTTAAACTGCTGGAGATTAATAATAAACTGTGGGTGTCCTCCTAATCACCATCATACAAACCTACTACAAGGACGCCAGAGGCAGTTTACATTTTTCAACAATGCTATTCATTTCACTCAAGAAATCAGAAACAGATCATTTACAATAATAAACAATAATGTGACATATGAAAATATAAAAGAAATTACATAATTACATACTTTGACTGAAGTAACTGACTGTTACTGGTAAACCAGTCCACATAAAGCCATTTGTGTTAGAAATGGAAAATAATTTTCTTTAAGACTGGAATAGCAGAATGCTGATTCACACGGTACACGGCTCCACAGGTTTTTGACTAAACAATCAGAAGCTAGATTAGTTTCTAAGAGTCCTCACAATCCTTTTCTAATGGCACTAGCTCTTTTCACAGTACATTGGCAAAATTAACCCCTGTATATGGAGCAATGTGGAGATTGGTTCCAAGTGTCTTATTGCAAGATATTACAAGACTGCATGGGTGGAATATTTCCTCAGTTTGGGACACGTGAAGCAGTGCATGTTGATCTTCAGATCTGGAAATGTCCTGTACAAAAAGGCCTTGAAAGTAAAGAAACAACAACTACATTTTAATAAAACTGAAAGAATCTCATATCTCCTGGCTTCTCTCAGGCTTCTGTCTGCTTCGCTGGAAAACTGAAACAAAATGGAGAGGTCCATCTGCTTCTCAACAAAAAGACTGTACAATTCTGCTCATTCTAAGAAAACATATTGTATTTGAAAAATTATGTTTTCTGATAACAAAAACCCCAAATCCTAATTTCGCCAATCCCAAATTCTTTTATTTCCCCAACTGTAATTCTGTTTGTCTTTCATTCTTCCTTCTCCCCAAATCACGAGATTTTATTTTTGTTCTAAGCCAGGGCTCCTGATTTTCCTCTCTTTACCAGCTAGAAACACTCCAGTGGGACTAAGATATGTGAAATAAAATCAATAAAATTAACAAAAATCAGAATTTTCATATATCATCACAATCAGAAGGAATTCTCAAAGCAATACCAATACCATTTCTTGAAGTTTTGGAGTAAACGGGATGGCTTCATTAAAAATTAAGGCATTGTAGTCAGAAGAATGTTAATGTCTTGAGTGTTAGACCTCACTTTGCTCAGCCAGTATCACTGATATCATTCTATTGAATTAATAAATATGGCTGAATACATTTCCTGAATTTTGTCAGAGGCCTGGCAGCAAGCTCCTTGCAATATGGAAATCTTTTGGGAAGCTTGTGTAATGATAACCTTCCTGCTATGCACTCTGTGCAGAGCACAAGGTAAACAAAAAGTGCAAGAAAAATGCCGGATATAGACTTAGAGAAAAACCTGAATCTATGCTAATATAAGGACAATGACTCCTTGCATAAAGGATACTGTAATTTGTTTTTTATCCGAGAGGTGAACTAAACCTCTCATATTATCTTAACAAAATTCTTGTTCTTCATTCTATGCAGAACGCTATCTGCAGACTTTGATCCTGCAATCTTTGTGCACTTCAGAGCACAATTCTGGTGTTGAGCTCCTTTCATAAAAATCCAAAATCTCACAGGCTCAAAACAGAAATGAAGCAGGGAGGGAAAATGAACCTGCCTGAGAGAACTACCATTCAGCTGCAGTTCTCACCAGGTTAATCACAATTTGGGTCCCTAGCATTATCCATCCTGGTCATTGTTTTTTATCTTATATATGTGATGCAATACCTAAGCACTGTGAAGGATTAAATCCTTAAAGCCTGATAACAGCAAGCATTTAAACAGATAAGCCCAATGAAATAAGCAACTAAATGTGAGATGTGATTTCAATGAAGAAAGTCACACTATGTAAACTTTAGCAAAGGTTTCTACAGTTGAATTCCAAATATATAGTATTGTAAGAAAAGAGGAAATAACCCAGATAAAGCAAAATGGAAAAAAAAATTTTTTAAAGGTTAAGTTAGGTAAATCAGGTTATAAGAACCTATTTAGTGCATTCCCCTATGAAAAACTTAAAACATTTCTGTGGAGACCAGGGGCAGCTTTAAACACTAGTAACAGAGCAAGGCCTAGTTTAAAATAATACACATGCTGCATCTTATCTAGTGAAGTACTTTGCTGCGGCCAGAGTTACTGGGGACAATGGAACCTGATTAATTCACAGTTGGATAATTTTTCCATAGACAAGTTAGAACTGAACAGAGGGAATAACTCACCGGCACTAAAGGATGATAAAACAGATGTTTGGACTGTAGACTTCAACATTCATCTATAATCTGGATTGTTTAGTTTAGAACACATGGTATAAGAATGATTGGTAGTGAGAGGAAATATTCTGAAGAAGTTTACAAAATCTAATACGTATCTTATTCCAAAACCAGACTTTCTGCTTTATGAAACAAAACAAATTAACTTCACAAGGTTTTATGCCAAAACCCAATCAAAACCATTCACAACACTGACATCGAATAATTAAATTTTAGCTGGTCTTGTTGCAAAATCATGAGTTCATTAACTTTGTACTATTTCAACATCAGAAACGTCTGCTCTCCATGTTTGTACAGTGCTTAGCACAAGTCTTCTGATCGAGACATCTACATCAGTAGTAATACTAACATCTTTTTAAAAGATTTGCAAGCATGGATGAGCCCTGTTCACATCCAGCGTACATAATGAAATTCAAAATTAGATCTATTTTGTGTGGGTTTGGGATTTTATGAAGAGTTTCTGGCACAGCATAACTCCCTCCTGTGCTGTCATTCCAGATCACATATGTGAGAAAAACAAAACACATTCTCATGTACTTCCAAGTCTGTGGTATATTGTGTCTAGCATGGAATTTCTCCATAAGCAAAATTCATTTATGTAAATATTATTTACTAATCAAGTGTTTGGTAATACATTAAGCAATTCAAATACCTCCTATACAATCAACAGTGTACTTTCCAATGACCACAGAACATATGTTCTTCAGAGATTAAGAATTACCTACCACAGTGAGTCACACAAAATCCCAATACTTGGTTTCTTTCCAAAAAGTCTTACTAGAACACAGGATTGAAAAATAAAGATTTATTGTAAATGACTCTTCTTTTTGTAAGATGCCCTACAATTTTAATAATCAGGTGTAAAAAGGCTTCAATTGTACATGACAATATGGGCCAACATCCACTGAAAGGAAATTCAAATACATTTTCTGTGCCATGTAGGTTTCAGTAACTTTCCCTGGTTTCTTTTTCTGCATGATATAACTCTTGATTAGAAATTCATATAGAAAATGGTGAAGTATAGTAGTTAGCCTCATTACAATAAAAAAAAAGTTAAAAGATAAAATCCATTGGAATAGCAATAATTTACAGTTAAACACAAATGGAAATTTTATATGTATTCATATGTATGTATAAGTTACTTGTTATCAAATTGTATGATGGGTTCTCATCTAGAACACTAACTTGGTAAAGAATGTATACAAATATGGTGGTATGTATACCAAAGTATACTAATACATACACATGTGTACATTGAAATATAGTGATTAGACTGGAATCYGTATGCAACCTACCTTAAACACAGATACAGTATCTACCATGCAAAACAGAGGGTCTAATCCTATCCTAAAGACAGCACTCCCACTGATATCCCCATGTCATATGGAGAGTCATATTCATATATACATTAAAATAATGCTAACCACATTTTACTCATTAACAAACCAAATAACTTCTCATGCAAAATTTGGTGAGTTCGACACTGCTTAGTGAAAAATTTGACAGAAGAGATGAGATTATAGATTAGTATAGACACACATGCTGTGTTAATGGATGGTTATCTAGAACAGTTCTACTTGTACTTTAAAATGTACTTGACTAATTAAGTAATTATTTCTTATAATTAGGAATAATGCATATAGAATTGCATTAAGAAAGAGACTTAAATTCTAAACTCATGACATTAAACAGAATAGAATTGCCCAACTTCATGTGAAAAATTCCCATTCTCAGGTAAAAGAGATGACTATTTCAGTAGGTCTCTTCCACTAGTGCCAATGGGACCTCCCAGTGCATGCTGCCAAGAGGTAAACTAAGATTCAAGCAGAAGGCAGTGGACATATAAGCAACTATGAAGGGAAGAGAAAGTTTAATTTCACATGTGAAACTAATGGAAATTCATCATACCACTAGTTCCCAGAAAAGTGCTCTTATAAAGCAGAACTGCTGTCACCATTAAACAATCATTTTGGTGGTCATCCATATTGATCTACACGTGATGTGATCTACACATGACAAAATCTACACATGTATAAAAAAAATTCTGCCAATGCCATATTTGCATTTACAAAGTTCAGCGTTACTCAAAATATATATATCATCAGGTCCTATTCAAAGTTACTTTAAAACCTCTTGCATACACTATTGCTTAGAACTTTTTGAAAGCATTAAGTGCAACCAACACACTACATTTTCTTCATGTAAGACATGTTCACACTGGCACAGATTTTTTTCACAAAAAAAAGAACTATACTTTTTTAGTCTGAGAGTCTTTTATTTTAGACTAACAGAAACAATAAAACCAAAGAAAAAGAGTAGCGTCTCCAAGAGTTGCCTTCATAATGGAAAAAATTATGTTAACTCATAGTAATTAAACATGCAGTCATAACAGTGGCTGCAGTATAATCCAGACATGCCTGTTCTAGCTTCAAAAGAGTTTGCTGGGATAGTTGTAGCAATCTAGGTAAGGCAGTACAGAGCTCAGCAATGGCTAGCAAATGGGCTGCTTCAGGGAGGCACAAGCTCAATGAAATTGAAAACTTTGTAACAGCAGTACAGTTTGTAATTTTCACCCAAGATTAGCAAATAAAGTTTATAATTATGCTCCTCTATAGTCTTTAATACAGCCTACATGCTTGGATGAAAAGTGCCCTCACTTCCCTATGTTTTGCCTTTATATTTATAGGAATTAAGAATACCTCTATTTTTCAAAAGGCCAATACATGAGATCTGCATGTGGATCAACCATTACTTTTTGATCCAAGAGCCACTCCTGAAGGCTTTTTTGAACAAAACAAAGGGAGAAAGATTTTAAGACCTTTTTGCTCTCCTGTCCCCGACATTTGCCCATAGGAGTAAGGCAGACAAAAAATAGCTCCCAAGTGTTGAATTAGCACACAATCACATTGACATATTAGTAGGAAACAATTTTTTCCTCTATTATGGTTATCACCTATTTCTTCTTTCCCAGGTAGGGAATGAAAGAGAGACTAACCAAGAAAAACATTAAGACTTCAGAAGATTAAAGAAGTTCCATCAGGAAGTTTTCCTTCTTAGAATTTTATCTGCGAGTAGAGATGTCACTAGAATATTCCAAGACACTCACTTTGGTTACTAATTGCCTCTTAGAAACATGTAAAACAACATTACTGCACGGAACAAAAATGCCCTCCATGATCTACTTGAGTGCATTTCTTTTGCTAGACCAAGACAAAAGCAACATTAACCAAAGAGATAGTAAGTATTGCTACTACAGAAAAATTCACCCACGCCCCAAATACACATTTATACTGTAAAAGCAGTGTAATGGGTCCTTGGGCTTTTATCTATACGCCATTCTCAAATGGAGCAACAGAAACTTCCATGGTGAGGAATATTATAAGGCCAGGGATGTGTACTATGTAGAAGGGAAAAATGGCTTTTTCCATATTTTGTTCTTAGAGTAGGTACATCTCTTGGTTGAGGCATGTCCCAGGCACTGGAGTCAGAGCATGCCTGGCACCAAATGGGAAGAACAGTCTTTTCTGTACTTTTGGCCAGAGCTCTAAGAGCAGATACCACTCCAACCTGTTTTCAGTTCTATCATGTGAGACTACTGTTGGATACATACAGCGAAACAGAAGAACAGGTAGAACACGCCCCATAGAGCAGGCAATCCTAAAAAAGGAAAACTGCTACTTTTCTTGTGTTTACAAATTCTTCTTTATATAAATTCCAAGATGCATTTGATAGATACTGAAGACAACAGTATATTTGAAAGACATGAGGAATATGTCTGCATGAGCCCTCAAAATGGCAAAGTGCTTCGCAACAATATGAATGGATGACCAAGTAATTGGTCTGCAGAATAAAATCAAAGGTAGACTTCCCTACTAAATAGCCTGCGCTATTCTGAATAGCAAGGTAAGCTAGAAACTTCTAACAAGCTGACACGTTAGCTCCTCAATAAGAAAATACTGTCCAAAAAGTATTTCAGTTAGAAAGCATCTGTGGAGAGGCCAGTACATACTTCATTCTTTCTGCATGTGAAATAAAGAGGAAAATACCAAGGCTTCAGTTTAGAATGACACAGAAGCTTGGACAAACAGTTGAGGCTGTGAACCTCTCCTCTCCCCTATGCCTATGAAGCCCAGGAATGAAAATGGAAGATTAACTGAAGAGAAAGTCAAGGCTTCTTTTTGGCAAAAACTTGGGTGAAATCTCAAAGGACTTTGCCCTTGTAGAAAAAGAGAGAAAGAGGCCCTGGTACTGGTGATCAGTGTATTTGTTTGTAGTTACTAAGAGTTACTGAGGTCTTTCACAGTAATCAGACCAGTGCCAAATAGACTTAATTTTACCTAGAGCCTGGGACTGATAGCAACTATCAATGTCATCTTATGTATGAAAAAACAGTTTCAGGACTTGAATAGTGGACAATACTGGAAAGCATCAAGCCTTGGTTCTTATTTGCCATAGAAAAGGTCATAATTTTATCTGAGAAATGCAAATGTATTTTTCTGTCTTGAGGTTTTTTAGTTATCGTTGAGATACTATTCTGGAAAGATGCAACATGCCTTCTCTTCCCCCAAGATAAGAGGCGTGCATCAGCCTTACTGAGGAGAGTTAAATAGTACTAAAGCAACACTCCAAGAGATATGAGTCTGTATGGTCTTAAGAGGAGATGGTCATGAGGGAATCCTATTGCTGTTTTCCATGACTTAATAGAAGGGTGTAGAGAAGATGAGGCCAAACTCTTCTCAGAAATGCGCAGTGATAGGACATGAGGCAATGGACACAAGTTGCAACAAGGGAAATTTTTACTAGATATCAGGAAATTTTTCACCACGAGGGTAGTCAAACTTTGGAACATATTACCCAGAGAAGCTGTGGAATCTCCATCCTTGGAAATACTCAAAACTTGACCGGACAAGGCCTTGAGCAACCTGATGTAAGTAGACTCTGCTTTGAGCAGTGGGTTGAATCAGATAACCTCCAGAAGTCCCTTCCAACCTGTATTATTCTGTGATTCTTGACGAGGTGCTCCTCTTGTCAGGATCAGAAGATGGGTCAAAGATTCTTTGCGAAAACAGTCCTGCCAGTATCTCTGGCAACTTCTGAATCCCTTTCTTAAAAAAAACATGTGCTACGTTTACCTCTGCCATGTTGTCTTGTGGCAAACCTGGAAGAGTTGTAGGAGCTGCTAATACGGAAACTTTGGAATTTGTCATGTGAGAGCCAGAAGAGAAACTATGGTCCCCAATAATAAAGAAATTAAAAACATACTTAATCAAGAAGAGTACTCCCACAAAGCTACCTATTTAACACTAAGCTATTCACACTAGAGAGAGCTGATCAGGGAATGTGGAAGTACAAGTTCCCAGCCACATCAAAGAAATAAAGGTCAGAAAGCTCTGCATGAGATGCAGAGTGCCCATTCTGTTCTGATGCTAATAATTTTTCCATCTCTGATGTCCAAGTTACATACCAAGCATAGAAAAGACACATGCAGGCATTGGAAGAACTCCCTCCTAGGTCTTCCCAACACACTCGTGCTACTGTTACAGTCAAAGACCTGTACAGCAAAGCTGAATTATATTAGAGGGGATATCTTAACAGAAAGTTTTCATCTCTGTCTAATGTTTTATGGCAATTGTTTGCAAGAACTGATAGACATTTTGCCCCTAAAATTAGAAATAGCATACTCTTCCTACCAAACTTCACAGCAAAGAAAGCAACACTGCTAGTTACTGCTTTACTTTTCTTTTCTGCAGTTCACTATTTTTAGTAAGTTTTGAAAGTATTATTTAAATGGGCAGAACATTTCATTATTTCAGTGCTCTAGGACGTTTCTTGACAACCAGGAGGAAGTAGCAGAAATGAAGTGAGTGTTACTTCAGGCAAAAGCTGAGTCACAGTTCCATTTCACTGCGCAACTTGCTGCCCTTTGTGCCCTTCCACCTACGGAAGGCAGCAACCTTTAGCTGTCTACAAGTTCAAAGTCATGTTCAAAAACCAAACAATGATATAACCAACTTTTGTAACATGTCACATGGGTCTGTAAGCATGATTTAGGGAAAGTTCCAAGTTTAGAAAATGTTGCTCTTACTATTCCATTTATGTGGTAAGAAACTTTTGTTTACACACTTCAATTGTAACATTGTATAGGATTGGGGGTTTCATCCTGAAAATATAAATGAGATATTACTGGAAACTGAGTAATAGCAACAATGGCCATTAATAGTCTTCCATTATGTGTGGGAGTATATTAGGAACTGCAAAGAATTCATCAACACACGCTTACTGTCACAGGATGATCGACTAAACCGAAGTCAATGAAGAGACTTGTGCAGCTTTCAATAGCACTTGGATCAAACAAGCCAATGATGCAGGAAAAAGAAAAGGTGATATTGAGCCCTTGGGCACATGCTAAATAAGGATCACTGAACTAAGTTCCTAAACTGATATATGGTCTCTGAGTAGTCAGATTCCCAGTGTTCTGAGCATTCACAATTAAAGTTAACTGCCAGTAAATCTGGCAAATGTTTCAGCTCCACGTTCGTTAGAGTTTATATACCCAGGCTTAGCAAACAGTGCTAAAAACCCTTGTCACTGTTGGAGACCTGTATATACTAGTGAACCTACTATTACCTATCGCTTATTCATTCAACAAATTGCTGTTATTTAAGATGCTCTTTCTTTTCTGCCAGGGTTTAACACCACTAAGCAGATAGAGGAAAGAATGTATAAGCAAATCTAAGCAGCTGTTTGCTAAATGAACATACTTTGTGCAGCTGAACTATACAGACAAAGCTATACAAGTACATAAGTGCCTAAAAATGTATTTTTGTATTCTATTTTATATATCTATGCTTCAGTGAATAGGGTAAAGTTGTTACTACACCTGCATGGCAAGCTCAGGTCTATATTGAATTTATCTTAATAGACTAGTGTAAGCATATTGTATAAAGTGCTCTTTGCCTCTCTCCTCTTCTAAACAGAAATTTCCCAGTTTCAGAAATGTTAAAGATATGCTTACAACACACAATTTGAGCTTGTATATTGTCTCAGCGTAGTTCTAACACGAATTCAACTAACCACAAGAGCACAGTGCTACACCAAAGACCCAAACTAGACACTACGCTGTGACATGTGGATAACATGAGCTTGTTCAGAACTAGCTTAGGTATCCCCACATGCGTAGTGCTAAATGGTATAGACATGCATAGCATACTTTAGAAAAGGATCAATCTCATCTCCGTAAAGTTGCTTCCAGTCTGCATCTGTTTGTACACAGTGAAACACTATATATGATTTATATCCTACGTGATCATAATGCCAATCATCAGAAAAGGAACTGACGTTCAGCATCCTAAAACTGAAGTCTGCAAAAAGCAAATACAAGCAGAAAGGACACACTGTCCTATTTAAATGTTTTGCAACACTTCACTGACACACTATTGTCAGCATAAGTCACAAAACCTCAAGTTCATCCCCACTGCCAGATTTGTAAGACTGTCTTGTAAACCACTAGGCTTTGGAGAAAAGGTATCTGAAGATACCAAAAAGGACACAAGTGGCTTTCAGTGCATTCTCTACATATTATACCATACAGTGGGAACAAAAGGAAACTGTGCAGAAAGGGTGGAAAATATTTCTCCCTTTATGTGTGACTCTTATCTTTGAATTTACTGTGTTCTGTTTTAAGTTTATAACACAATACTGTGAGAACTAAATGCTCTGACTATTACAGATCTAAGTATTTACAAGAACCAGGTAAAGATTGAGAAGGAGTCCTCTTCCCAAGCAAATTAATAGTAAAACTCCCATCGACTAAGTGAATCAGGAGTTAACATCACAACAATTTAAAGGGACAGTTTATAGTAATTAATCATCCAAATTTCAGGGCTTTTTTGTTTTTGGTAGGAGTACCAGCACAGTAACATGCTTATTATAAATGCTAGAGCATTATAATAAAAGAGAAACTGTCAAGCTCAAGTTTGAGAAATGTGAAGTGAAAAAAAATGGTAAGAACAATTCCGAGTAACTTCCCTTACTCTTTTTACCAGAAATAGTGTAAACCAACACCTATGGTGCTAATGAGTTCCAATTACAGGATAGTGTCCCAGATCTGTGCCTGCAAAAGCCACCTGGATGCAGCTTTCCCACTCTAGTATTGAGGGGACCACCTTCGAAACAGCACTGTCGTACCTCTTCCTCAACCTTATGGAGAACTTTTATGAGGGGAGAAGAGAGACTGYAAGATTAGGGAACATGTATTATCTCCACTTTCACTCTTGGAGGGTTCACAAGAAGAGAATGAACAGGACAGTAGAAGTGTTAAAATAGTCACATCCCCCTAAAATAATGCAACTATGTGAGGTAAATACAGTTAATACTGAAGTGTTTCCCAGTACTAGATTCCTTGTTAAAAGTCATCAGTTACTTGTTGATGGCCTCTCATGCGCTCAGTGAGAAGGGATATGGAAATTAAGATTTAACCCAGTCTTTAAAAATTGTTTCTGAAAATTATTTAAAAATACAGAGTACTTACTAGCTTTAGGTCAACGTGACTTGTATTCTTTTATACAGATGGTCATTCTATTTTGTATCTAGATTTTTATTGCAGCACAATGTTTTACAAAATTGCTGTATTTTGTAACTGAATAAGAATCTGCAAAATAAAAATATCATTTAGAGTACTGTATCTATTAGAATACACATTTCCTCAAAAATCAGAAATACTGATTAAAAAAATGTGCCACCTAGTCTTTATGGTTCAAATGCATTATAAAAAACATTCTCAACAAACATCTGTTTTGTATTCACATCAGTTTGGTTTAAATACACATGTCAACAAATAACCCACATATTCCAAGTCTGAGTGAAAGCAGACCTTTTCAGCAAATTTAGCCCCCTCTAATTCCTTCTGAAATAAGTGGTAGTTCCTACTTTATTAGGTGCAAGGTATTATCCACTAACAACAAAAGACTCTCAAGAGACTTAAAAATCTTACCTTCAATCATCAGTGTTCACCTCATCTTGTTATCACTGATCTCAGTGCCATAGGAACACATTCTAATGGATCATTAAAAAAACAAGCATGTGTCTTTTTAGATTTGAAACTGTATTTTCAAAGGACTGACAACAAGTACAAAAATGAATCATAATAACCTTTATTACAGATGCACTCTCATTTTCAATAGCTGAAGAGTCTGCCTCTTTTCAGTGCTAAATAACTTAGCATTTAAGTAGAATAGCAATTACGAAACAAAAAAGTGTATAGCAATTACGAAACAGCAAAAGAATAAAAAGTGGATTTCTTTATCTACATTGTCAAGCACTCATGAAGACTGCACTGAAGATGGAGTAACTGCCTGTGAGGAAGGCAGCATACTACACTGTAATCACAGTTATGAAAACTAATTTGAACTACTGAAGTTAAAGCAAAACCAGACTTATTTGTAAGTAGTGTGTTCACTCTAGCACAAAGACTAAAAATTATTATTTTTTCAGATTACAGAGGGCTTTTAGGACATACACAATCATGAAGGATTCTTGCAATTCATTTTTCTGAAAAGTTAATAAAACAATGATAGATTAAGCAAAAATGAAATCAAAATTAGTTGTTTCAGAATAAACTTGAATAACAGTCAAATATACAAGTCAATCCCTAAAAAACATTTTATTATTTGTAGTATAAAGCAAATTAAAAAGTTTTTTAAAAAAATCCATTTATAATTGGGTATGTTGTACCCCTGAAATGCATTTTCAAAAGTAAATTAGTGATTTTAATGGGAGGAGGGAAGAAGCAAGCTTTTCTGGGAAAAGTCCCAGAAAGTATGCAAAGTTAGACAAAAGGTAATTAGAAAGCCTTAGAAGACCCCGCTTACAACAACATAGATGAGAGGATATTTGAGTTCAAACTCAAACCAATGTCCAGAAATACAATTTGCCTAAGGGGTACTAAGAAGAAAAAAACAATTAAACTACAAACAAAATCAGTATATTTAAACAATCTTAAAAGTAGTTACTGAAAGAGAATCAAACAAATTTTAAAACAAATTTCACTCTTAACATTGTGTAGCTTGTGTGTTTTAGGAGCCAAACCTGTGGCTTTTGGTCACACATCAATCCCTTTGAAGAAAGGAAACCAAGAACAAACAAACTCCCCCACCGCAAGAACCTATACACCAGGCTCTGCATCACTCAAGTCAGCGAGAGCTCTGCCATTAAGTTCAACAGGGACAGGATCACCCCTGACTTTGGAAAATGCTTTATCTTATTTATATTACTTTTACATGTAGGGCAGAAAGAAGATACCCTTTCAGAATCATGAATTAAAAATAATATTGTGTAAGACTAACATGCAGAAAAGCCAAAAAATGAAAGATGAAATTCCCACAAAGCAGCAATTCTCTCCTCCAGCATTTGTACGATGCATTCCTGCTGATAATGTTTAAATATATTGTCTTGACACATACGTTCAAGCATTGTTTTGTTTGTGCTATGCATTCAACTGAATGAACAATAGATTAAGGATTTCTTTTAAGCACTGCACTCACTGCAGATAATTGTTTCACAGTACACAGTGCCCTGTTGATCATCTAAATTTCAAAAAGGTAGCCATGATCTGAGTCCATTTTCTACTTTTCACATTTAATAAGGCATTCAGAAGCAAGAGAGTCAGACCAAGTTCCAAAGAAGGTCTGAATCTAAAGTTACAAAAACAGAAGCCCTTGGGGAGAACAGTGTCTTTTGTTTGCTTTTCAATTCTTTATACAACTGTTTCTGTTTTGCAAAACATTCCTCATTATGATTTACAGTATGCTGCATTTGTTTCTGTATGAACTGAATAAAGTTATCCACATTTTTGAATAAAGATCGAAAACCAGAGTGCCACATCCTACCAGACCACTAGCAATATTAAATAAAGGCAAATATCATGTCAGAGCAAACAAAAAAGGTCCAGTGGACATGAAGGAAGTGACACAGGAAGTTCTGGAAGAAACAAACAGAAAAGAACAAAAGTTTTGAAAAGCATGAGCTGCATCAGCAGGATTTCTGTGAATCGTTTTGACTTTAGTCTTGGAAACTTTGATTTTGGGGGGCAGGGGGAGGAAGGATTAGAACGAAGAATGCAGCAGTAAGGCGTTAATCTGTTTCTGAACTTGTGAGTCACATTTAATGTAAACTTTCAAGTTATGTTATTGGAAAACCGCAGCAGCAACAAAAAGTGCATAATTCTGTAATTCATTCTGTCTCAATAAATACTACCAGGTAACAATCCTAAACTGACCCTGTGAATGGACTAGATGAGAAAATGGAAATCATATAGATATATATAATAGATATATATTTTAGGATACAGTTTTTAATGTTAATTATGGAGGTATGATAACTTCAATTCACAGGTAGCTATGACAAAATCTGACAGAGCTGAATACTTCGAAATCTCACCAAGATTTGAAGACAGAAGTTTAAAAGGGACTTTTGATTAGTTATTCGAATTTCCAGTAACATAGCAAATAAATCTTACAAGTGGAGTAAATTGATTTGTGAGACTATTAGACTACAGCAGATTCTATGAATAGCTGTATTGTCTCAGTTCATACAGATCTTGCAGTATGAAGCACTCTGCAGAAAATAGTAAGAGGTCAAAAGAAACAGTTAAGTCCTTCAACGTGCAATCTCTATTTATCTTAGGTGTTTACACGATAAACATTGTTAATGTTATGCTCATCACACTACTATGAGGTAAAAAACATCATCTCTCTCATTTGTCAGAAAGCATCAAATGACTTACCTAAAGCACACTGTGGTAGACTTTATTCCCTAAGTCTCTTGCTCACATCTTAACTACTCTTTCCTACCTGAAAAGAAAAATGCGCAGGATCACTGGTAATTCTTGCTTGGAGACAAGAGATTATCACCTAATAAAATCATTTCTTCATTTCTCATAAAGTCATGAATTCTAGACTTTGGTACAGCTGGAAAAACAGGAGACTCCCATGATGAAAAAGGTTACAGAATACTGACTCAGTGTCTATGCTTGACCAAGGAGTGTTCATAAATAATGGCAGAAGTGTACACATTGAGGGATTTGTAAACCTTTTTCTCCACATTAATGTTCTCATATACCTTCACCATCCAGACTGCCTTCACTTTTACAAAAATTCTTATCATGTCCTTTCTTGAATCACATCTTTCCTCATTTAATTCACAACCACAGTGTAATAAATAGCTTTAAGGGTAACTGCCATACTCCACCTTGCATGACCTAACGATCTAATGAGAAAACGGTATTTCAAATACATTTCAAATGCATCATGTTTTCTCTAAAATGAAAAAGCCAAACTGCAAGAACTGACTTGACATGCAACTCTGGTTCTCAGTGGAAGGAACTCCTTAGCTTATGACTGTGAAAGAGAGAAACAGGAAGCAGAATGTTTAAGTCACAAACATAACTCAGGTTTACCTTTTTGGAGAGCTCCCACAGAAAAGGGAAGAGAAACAAATTAGAAGTGTCACAGAGCCAAATCTCCTTTATAGCCACAGGAAAGTTGCAATTATAACATAGCAACAAAACAGCAACTCCTTCAGGCAGAACTGATTCACAAATATACTGAGAAACAGAAATCACTCCTCCTCTCCCTCTACCCTCAGGCTTATAATTAAAGGAAATTCAAGATTCTCTTTATTCCTACTGCTTAAAAACAAAGAGCCCTGTTGAGTCAGAAAATACACATCACTTTCTTAACTTCCACCAGAAACTTTCTAGTCTGTTCTGAATATGGATTCCCCATATAGGAGGCAAAGATTGTAGAAAATGGTTTTTTTTCATTGGACAAACAGATGTAAGTTGTTAAATGTATGTGAACTCCCCCTCAGGTCTAAGATGAGAGAAGCAAATTTCAAGCTTAGTACAAACTACGAAGAAGCATTCTCATAAGAATTAAAATACCTTGACTATGTTTAAAAGGTAGATGTTTTTAGAGAAAAAGGTGGTTAGCACTGAAAAGTGAGCAGGGGCCTTAATCCTTATGGAACTTGAAGAATGGTTCTTACTGTCTGCGGGACAGCAAAGGGCTAACAGGAGGAAGAAAGACAGAATTAAGTACCAAATTAATGTTTCTGTTGAAGCCACACTTTTTAGTGTCCACTGAAGTTTACATACATGTAGAGCTTCTGGGCTTGTGTTTTGGAGGCTCTCTGTAGGTCTACTTCAATTGCTTTCTGCAAGTGTTCTCCAACTGCTGAGCTGGCATTTCTGTCCTTCAGCTTGTCAGCATTGGCTCTAATTCCTGGTAGTTGTTTGGGTTCATCCCAGTGTTTTCCATGAGGACATTCAGTACATTGAGTAAGTATATCACTTTTTCAGACTTGACCGAGGAGCATCCACGTATCTTGATAGTTCTGCTGTAGAGGGCATTTATTATGCAAGATTTGCACATAATCTCATTCTATTTGGCACTCTCTGACTTCCAGGAAGGTTGCTTCCAGCGGTAAGGCTGTGGGAACTACTTTAAAGCTATGAAGGGCAAAAAGAATGTTCTAGGAAAATGTCATTTCCAAGCATAATACTTTTTCCAGGATAACATAATTATTTAACTACTTTCCACAGTGGTTCTAGTATAGTATAGTACATGACAGCCAGAGATGTACAATTAGTGCAGATTCTCTTTTGAGAAACTTGAAAATAATCTCAAATGAACTACTCTGTTAAAATGCAGAAAGAAAATAATGTCATGTTCTGGCTTAGATATAGTTCAAATCCTTTATTTTTCAAATACAAAAAAAGATGACTCCAAGAGCTTGCGCATGCTGATATGGACACATCAGCTCTATGGGAACAGAAGTTGGAACACATATTTTGCTTTCAGGCAGTTTTTAACCTATTTCACAGCATGAAAGAAACCTGTATTTGGTGCTTATTGCATAACTCCTGGATAATCTTTGTGTCTTCTACCTGCTCATTTTTCTCTCAGTCACAAACAGACCAAAAACTACCTGCTGAGGCATATGGTTCGAGCTCCTTGTTTCATATGGCATGGCATATTTGTTACCCCAAACTAAAGATCTATCTGCTGCCTGGTTTGTCTTTTGAAAGAAACGGCTTTGGAAGATGTATAGTTATTGGCTTCTAGGCACAGTCTCTTCCAAAAGCTACATGCAGAAAGGATCAAAAAAACCCAGTATCTTTGTAATACCAGATTTTGATAAACAGAGAATTATAAAGTCAAGTGGCCAAGTCCTGTCAACCAGATACTACTAGAAATAGGTTGCACAAGAGCCCTTCAAACAAAATAATTATAATACAACTTTTTTTTGATGTAGGATGATCCAGCTTTTGGAATGAAAGGCAAAAGAGCCAAGCCCAGCTCCTGCAGAGGAATGTAAACACTCCTATGCTTAGCTCTGTCCCCAAAAGACAGCGGCCACAAATGCTACAGACCATCCTCAGGGCCATATTGAATGGAACGGTTCAGAGATGGGCTTGGCAACCGGATTAGAAATGAAACAGCATCCTTACCAGATTCTGGATAAGCCAGTGCTTTCATTGCTATCATCGAGAGAAAGGCTGTAACATAAACAGCACCCCCGACGTGAGAGTTGTGTAATAACTAATTGCGGGGATTGTTATGGTCTAGTGGGTGTAGAAACTAGAGCCCAACAGCACACCTCTCCCTCCCCCCCCAAGCAATAAAGTGTTTTCCTTCGCTCATACAATTACGAACGCAGCACTGAAATAAGAGTACCTTGGACTGCTGGTTGCTTTTGCTCTCAGTATAGCTGTTATTTTTTCTACATAATATCCCACAAAAGGAGGTTAAGCAATGCCGCAAGACTCTCTTGCTGATGCCAAATAAAGAAAAAACGATGGCATTTAACGAAGCCTCCCTCTGTTTAGAGAGCTGCGAATTAAGCCGGAGCTGCCGACCCTCATGACTCAGAAGCATGACTACGAGCAGAAACCCGCACCCCAGCCGCTCCCCGCCCCGCGGCGATGGCCGGGCTGCCCGAGAGCAGGGCCCCGCTGCGGGCCCGGCGCGGCCCGGCCTCCCGCCCGCCCCCACGGCCCCTCACCTCTGTCCACCGGCCCGAGCGCCGCGGCCGGGGTGGGGTGGGGGGGAGCCCCCGGGCCCCCGCTGCGCCCGGCCCGGTCGCTAGGCAACCGCCGGCGGCCGCTGTCAACACGGCGGGGCACGTGACGGGGCACGTGACGGGGCACGTGACGGGGCACGCACCCCCCCCCCCCGACCTGCGCGCCCTGCGCTGCGGCTCGCCGCATTACGTCACCCCTCACCCCCGCCCGCCTGCCGGGAGTGCCTATAAATAGCAGGGCCCGCCCGGCGCGTATGCGCACTGGGCGACGGTGCTGCGCACAGAGCCGCCTTAGGCAGCGGGGGCTACCCCTCAGCGCTGTGGTTACGGCCAAGGAGCCTGTAGCAGCGCTCGCCGGCCACCGTACTCCCCGCCCCTCGCGTTCTATTTTTATTCTTTTGTTTCAGGTCCCCGCCCCTCCGCCGCCGCGGGAGGACGGGATGACGTCACCCGCTTCCCGGAACGATGACGCGTCCACGCGGGGGGAGGAAACTGGAATGCGCGCTGGGGTTTCGCTTCCTTAAAGGGGCAGCGTCCCGCCGGCGGAGCTGCGGCGCG
>NW_020449863.1:183628-203215 GCF_003343035.1 Apteryx rowi | reverse complement strand
ACGGCCGTGACGCGCAGGGGGCGCGCCCGGCGGCAACGGGCGAGCGGCGTCGGCGGCAAGCTCCGCTCTTCGCCGATGAGCGGAGGAAAACGTCCTGCGGGGCCTCGGGCCGCTAACGCAGGGAGAAGGGCCGCGTCCGGCCCCTCTCGGCTCGTCCGCTTCCCAGGGGTCGCGATCAGCGCCAGCGCTTTGGTAGTAACCTCAGGTTTCACCTGAGGCTTTCTCCTCCCCGTCCCCCTTGAACAGCCTCGTGGACAAAGAGAAGACAGATACATCATGTCGTTTGTTACGCTACTCACTTTGATGTCTAGCAGAGCAGTTTCCTTATTTTAATCATTTATTTATTAACCGTATATTTATTTATTTACTTTCTTTTTACATTTTATTCCCCATGGTGCCCAAAGGTCTAGGTCTGCAGCCAGAAACCCCACTCTGCCGTGTGTTACAAACACAGGTAGAGACAGAAGAGAAATCTTTTAAGTTCTTCCCTAAAGAACTTCCCAGCTAAATGAGCATCACACAGTGAGAATATATGTCTGTCCGTATTGGGTAAATTAAAAATATAAATAAATCACGGAGAAAATTAGATTAATTTACAAAGGAAGAAGTCTTTTGTTTTCCACTTATTTCATAATTGAAATCTGGAAATGCCAAATACTACAATACAGGCTGTATAAGTGATTAATTAAATTACTTCTACCATGCGGAAGACTGTAATAATTCAAATACAAACCAATACAGCTCAGCAGAGTGCGGAGGGCTTTGAACTGTAGGTGTTGTCCATAGTAGGTTATCTCTGGACTGGAGATGTGCTCTGAAATAAAGCCCCTCACTCTAAGGTCGAGATGATGCTGTGGCATCATATTTAGATCATGGCTCGTAGAGAAATCTAGGGTGTACTTAGTCACCTATGACATGACCTTATATTCCCACTCAATTTAGTAACAACAGTTGGTTTCTTATGGGGCATGTGAGATTTAATTTAACTGAGTTTCTAGAAAAGTGGACAGAAAATCAAAAGGAATGAGATGGGAAGTCAGCAGATGAAGGGGAAGTGCTCAGAAACAGATGTAGCTCTTAGAGAAATGTAAGTCTTCTCTCACAATTTTCTGTATATGTTAATGTAAATGTGCTTATTTATAAACAGATATTTTTGATATGTTGCCCTGTGTGAATTTTTTCCTACATTTAAGTTACCAGGGTATGATTTTCATCTTGTTTTTTTGCCTGTTATCTAGTTTTTAGCTTGTTTTTTTTTGCTGTAATAGGACTGTGGGATCTATTAAAACACTAAAACTCTTCTGTTCTAAGGAAAAAAAAATTCTACCATCTGAAACAAATGCCTTTGTTTACATTCAGATGGTATATCTTATTCATCAGGCTGGTATGTGTGGATATTGATATATGTTTGAGCATGTAAAATCCTGGTAGGCAAATGCCACAGTAACTAGCCTTTGTATATTATAGAAAAAAATGCCACTGTTTAGCATTGAGACAGCCAGTGTGCCACAGATGTTCCCCTCTCTTTTAATTCCGGAACAAGTTCTACCCTTATTATCCTTTCAACTGCTTTAAGTTAGGATAAAATATGTTGCAAGAACTTTTGCCTTGTTGAAGAGCTTCCAGCTTTTTGCACTGATGATCAAAAAAAGTGAGCTAAATTTTTTTTCCTTAATGATCTCTTGTATCAACTAAACAAGAAAGAGGTAAAATTAATAAAACATTGGAGGTGATTGACTCTGAAATGTAATCTAATTAGGATGTCAGTTTAAATTAGTCCCTTTCAGAGTTTGAACTAAATAATGCCAAAAGCTGTTTACATGCAAAAGGTATCTGCAAAGTTTTCCTGGGAAAGTCATTCTTTAAAATTCAGTATTTTTCATTCTCACTCTGATATAAATAATCAGGTAGTCTGTTCTCTTAACAATTTTATGTTCCAGTGAATCTGAATTTGATTGTCACGCAAGCTTCCTTATGAGTCATTATCATTATATCACATGACTCATTAAATGAAAGTTGTTTTTTCCCCCCTAAACCCCCTAACCTACTTCTGCTGTGCCAACAAGAGCATTCAGAAACTGGCGCTTAGGTGCAGCTCTGATGCAGGTTTTCTGTTTCTCTGTGACTCATTTGACATTAACATAATTATGTTACAGGAGTCAAAGTGATTTTCAAACTATGAGTAATGCACAATACTAGAGAGAATGTTTACAAGACACCAAGGCATATCAGCTAGCTGAAGTAACCAGCTGCTGATAACAGCTGAAGTAAGTTAGGGAATTAAAAAGTCTTACAATACAATTACCCTTCTTTGGACCCCAGAGTCATGTACAGTGCTGAGATAGGTAGTGTGCTGCGAAGAAGGATCCAGAACCAGCATTATACTGTGATTGGGATAAGACTGATTCTGTGGGTAGCTCACCCAAGAAGTCTTCATAGTTTTCTTCCCACTTGCATATTTATGGAAAAGTCGTGCTCAAATGATAGCAGTGATCTTTTCAAGAAGTGGCTGTATTTACCAGCGTTCGCTTCAAAATGCAAGTGACACACATCCTCTCAGCAAGGAAAAGCTCAAAAGGAAACAACAACAAAAAATATGAGGTCATCTCAAAAATATTTTGAACCTTGTGTATGTGAGTAACGCACAGGAGAAAACTGGTAAGAATAAGACAAAATTAAGTGCTGTTACCATGATGAAATATCTTTTCTCTTTAATAAAATTACCTATCTTAAAGCTAATGATAATGATATCAAGAAGAGTGCTGGTGAATATATGCTGAATAAATACCAAAAAGGAGTGTCTACAAAATGTATAAGTCATAAGGGGAAAAAAAAAACCTGTAAAAATAAATCAAAGCCTTAGTGGTGATTACTTGTTTCAAGTGTTACATGCAATTTTTAAGAAGTACTGACATCTCAGAATTTTTTAAACGTAGTTTGAGAAATAGATTAATTTTTTTTGACTCTTTTTGGTTCACAAGTAGCTTTTGAACAAAACTGGGACATTTGCTATTTAGAAATTCATATACTTTTCTTGGATATCCTTCAGAGGAGGCCTTATAATGTGCTGAGAACCCAGAATTTTGTTGGTTTAATAAGTGTTGAGGATACTTGGTGTTTCCCAGGATTGGCCTGTTGAAGCTAGAAGCCTGATTTTAAAATACCAGCACAAACTGCAATTTCACTGAGTGCTGGAACTGACAATAATCAGTTAACAGCTTTCCTGTAAAATATTCACAGTAATAGAAGTGGGAAAGAGAGTGAAATGCAGAAAAAAAACAGGCTGATAGCATAAGAACTGTTATTAGAAAGCACGTTTTCCATGAGACACATGCAAAGCATTAAAAAAAAATTCCAAAATGCACCCCATCTTCTAATTCACCAGAAAAACTGCTCAGGCCCCGAGCCAAACACTCGGCATGCTCAAATTATCGTCACTGACCCTTGCAGAGTTGGACGAGTACCGTAACTGGTAAAAGAGCTGTTGGTGGCTGAGGAAGGCTGGAGGAGAAAGGTTTGCAGCAGTATCTTTTGTTGACAATACTACACTTTTGCCAGGAGAGTGAGAGTCAAGGCTTGGAGGTTTTCTGTTTTCTCTGCTGCTGTTGTCATACGGTGTGACCTTGGACAAACCCTATTTCTGAGTTTCCCGCTTCTTTCTTAGGAAGAGACTTAACATCTGTGCTGCGCTTAGATGGCTTTAAATGGCAGCTGCTGCCACAGTGACCAGCATGAATGTATGTAACCCTGGTTGATAAAATAATCAGACCAGATAAAATAAACACACAGAACAATCCAAGCCCCATCAACAGAGCTTTATTTCCCATAGCACAACCTAGCAGTCATAGATTTACTGTGATTTACTCTAAAACTCATCCAGGAATTGTAGTTTTGTAACTGTTAATATCCACCACCACAGCCTCTGCATAGATGTATCGACTGAGTTTACATCTAGTTTCACTGCTTTTAATTATCGATATCCCTAACTACCAAAAGTCGCCTCTCAGATTGTTAAAAAATATAAACTATTATTACAAGAGCAGCTTTGTGTACTACAGGTTTATGTCCTCATATTCCTTATAATAACAGGTTATATTTGTAAAATAGTTCTGCTCAGTTCTATACCTACCTGGAGCACCTTAATCGAGCAGTCTTGAAAGCAGTAGCCCTGCAATGCTCTGCATTTCCAGCTCCTGCCTCGCTACTTGACTCCAGAGGAATTTCCTCCTCACACTGATGTTTAGGGAAGCTGCACCTGGGCACCCACCAGTTTGCCTTTCTCTTTCCTGGGGAAACTAGCATGTATGACCACATTCTGCGGTGACTTACAACCTGGGCAAATTCCAAGTATTTAACCTTTGTTCTTTCTTGACACTCTGCAAATTAACTTAAAATAACAGAGTAAAATAGACAATATGGAATGTTTGCTGGAAGTAATTGACAAAATTGAATTTCACAACTTTAAAATCTTGTAAATACTGCTTACCCTTACTGGTTAGTTGAGTTTTGCTGTTGTTAGCTTGTTTTGTAAGCTGAGTTCAAAAACAAAATATTCATAGATATTTATTCAGTATAGAAAATAGTTAGGATTTTAAAGAACAAATAAAAATAGACAGATCCATCAAGGTTTAGTTTATTTTTTTGACTTAGAGCAAAATTAATTGATATTAATTTTTGGAGTTTTCAGAGTATATGGATCTCATAACTAGGCTCAGTTTTTTTCTGTTATAAAAATAGCCATCTGAAAGTTGATAATACATTACTCTGAATTCACAGCAGAAGACATAATTAGGCCTGTATATCTTTGCCAACAGGAATGAAAAAAATGTCACCCTATTCCTTATCTGGATCAGGTCCTCATTGTATTGTCTTCCCTCAGACCCTCATGAAATACATGAAATATGTATCGGGGGTATTGTCCCCCACCGCTGAACAGCCAGGAGAGCACAAGTAAGCTCCCTCAACAATAACTTTCTATAAAAAGGCTGCTGAGGGGGTTGGAAGCATCACTACTAATGTGAGACTGACCCCATGGCAAAGGAAAACAGGCTTGCTAGCGGCATGAGCTCTATTAGGAAATAGTCAGGAAATCCTCAGATGAACTGCAAATATTTTTGTTTGCAATGGCGATAGCTCCCGAGGTTGTGTTTAGAGGTAGACGAGGGATAAGTTAACATGAATCAGGACGGCAGTCTCTGTGTGGGGGACCCGGCCTTCTCAGTCCCGTGGGCCAGAGAGCTAAAAGCATGCAGGGAAAGACCCTCAGAGGTCCAGTGTGGGGTAGTGCGGGGAGAGTAAATGCCTCAGTGGAGAGATTTGGTCTGCAGAAAACTCACGGAAGTCAACAATTTCTGAAGCTGAGACTTTGACTGTTCTGCTAAGTGAGGGTAACCTCCTGAAACGGGGGGGAAAGTGTCAGAGAACAGTTTTACACATTTTTCCTTCCTCAGTATCCCTCCTGCTAAGGGTTTCTTCCATGAGGTCATGTGTTAGGTCCCACAGATGAGTCTTAACACTTTTTATACTCTAGAAAGTCTACAGGGAGCATTACAATTACATCCAAGAAGTGGTTAGGTTGGAAAGCTTTTGGAGCAGGATGTATGGGTACAGCACAATGACAAAACGTATGCTAACGGTATGAAGAGATCTTTGATTTTATTCTCCCTGCACGGTTACTGGAAAGCTGAGCCTCTAAGAAAATGTTCAGGATTATAAGAAACATTTTTAATATATCTATCAGTCAAAGTATTTGCTAGATACAGATTCATTTTTATAATGTGTTTCATATAATGACTTCTCTTCGAAAACTAAATTTGACAAGCTGTTAATTTTAACGTTGAAAAACTAGGCATTAAGTTTTGTGCTTCATTAAAGCCCAGCCCTGCTAACACCTATGCATGTGCATAAACATATGTGTAGCACTGGAACCACTGGGATTACTTGTGTGATTAAAATTAAGCGTGCGTGAAAGTGTTTCAAGGTCAGGATTTTCAAATTCTCTCACTCATGCGTAGAGTAAAAAAAATCCTATTAACCACTCAGTCACCTAATAAAATTGCTGTTGTGTTTATTTTAAGGGACTTATTGCTGTTCAATAGGCAAAGTATCATATAAAACATGTAGATATCAAACTTGACATAATTAAACACTCAGATGCTGTGATTACCTGCCTGAGTGGCTGAATTTTCTAGCAGTGGAGAGAAATCCTTGCTCTAACGTCTTGAGTATAAGCTGGGATGAATACTGTGCCGAGGTGGTCACACTGTTATTTTAGAATAAGGTGGTATGTTTCACGGAAGATCTGATTTTTTTTTTTAATGTATTCATTTCATTTTTACATAAACACAAGCTTGATGTTTCCAGAAAGATTTAAAACTAAGCAGTACTTTGGGATGGCAATATGGTTTTTGTATACAAGATGTACTAAACTTTGCTAAATCACTCATAGAAAATGTTCACAAGACAGTCCTGTCAAATTACAAGTTCAAATTAGATGGTTATGGGGGCGTTGAGACTTTCTCTTGTCTAAACATTTTCCCACTGCTTTCTAAAAGAGAGTTGTCCCTGGTGGTGGTGCACTTGTATCATGACAGGGTAAAGCAAAATGGTTTTTCATGCCTTGTTAATAATTGCTCTCGTTATTGTAAAGTGTAAGCTTACTGAAGAGGCTTGGGGGCAACTGCGTTGCTGTAAAACTTTAGCCACAGGAATTTAGTCACAGTGATACCTAACTTCCAGGTGGCCACCGTTCTGCAGGGGAGCCAGGACCCTGTCTTGTGTGCCCGTGCCCTAGGCTGGAAGACCTCAGGAAGACCTTTGAAATCAGCCAGCTCAGTGTGCAGCGAGCAGCTGAGCCTCCCCAATGTGAGACAGGGCAGCCTTGTTCCCCAGGGCTGCGGGAGGCACCTCCATCCTCCCGAGATCCACAAACCTGGGTTCTCTGCCTTTGCTTTGATTTCTTATTTTCTGTTTAACAAGGCATCTCTCCCTTCTTACAAACCGTGGTGGAAGGATGAGGTAGCGCTGCTTCTTTTATGCACTCAGTAGGAATATATAAGACCCAGGTTCAGTTCCACTCACTGTCTGAAGAGGTTTAATTCACATTTCTTTTCCTCTGGGAGACTGCCTGAGCTACCCAGCTGTAGCCAGGAAGAGGAGCACCCTGCACGCTCCCTGCTGAGGCCACGCAGGAAACTGGGAGAGGACAGCGGACTCAAGGGCAGACTCTGTTTCTGGTCTTTGCTGCCAGGGCTGCTCATAGATTTTACACAAGCGGTTTTTAGAGCAGGAATGGAGCCCTGTTCTGATCTCTTTGAAGCAAGTACCCTAAATGTCTAGGCTAAAACCTGGGCCATTCTACTTAGTTTTTTTCTGGCTTCTTGAGTTTTGAATCCCTCTCTGCACATCAGCTTGTCCCCCATGGGTGCTTTAACTCTTAGCCTATTCTAAAAAGGCAGGTGGCCCCAGTACACCTGGTCTTTGAAAGAAAGGCATGACTACCCTGCACAGACGCTCACTCCCACGGCGTAGGAAAGGCATGACCAGAAAACACATACTTTGGAAGATATAGAGGAACAGTTAATATCAGGAACTCCCTGGACATAGTCCTGGGGAAGGCTCCTAGCTGTCTGGTAGCAACTGTATTTGAGCACCCGTGCAGAAATAAAACTCTGAGGTGCATGGAAATATGAAGTTTGCTGACTGCAGCACACACAGTGTCTGGGTGCCAGGTTGATTATGGTCCTGAGAAGGGGTTTTCTCTAAAGCAGTTTGGGATTTGCTTGCTTTAGGTTCCTACAGCTTGTACACTTTTTACAGCTGCCATCCTAATCCACCATAGGAGATAGTCTCAAGAAGAAGAGTATCCAGATTCTCCTCCTGCGGTTAATGACTGCTTTCTGGGTTTTGCACTCTGACTGTGTCCCAGATGACCCTCAGGAGAAACTTGCAGAAAGGATATTTCCAGTTTAAAACAAACAAACTATAAATATTTTAGTAAAAGGAAGGGGCGCGTACAGGGTGAACTTTGAGACATGCTCTGAAAATATGCTGCTGACCTCTCGCTTGACATATCTGTTTCCCTATTAGACTGCAATATAATTAGGGCCTGCTCTAACCCTGCTGCCTGTTTAATGCTTACATCAATGGCAATGTAGCCTCACAGACTGCAGTTAGAATAAGATATACATGTAAAGTCTAAAATAATCCATGTCATAGCAGAAGGAAGGGTAGTCAAGAGAGAAGAATACTTAGTCCCATATCTTGCTAGATATTTAGGTGTCTTACCTTATAAATGTGAATGGATGTTAGATCAAAGGTCTTTGAGAAGTTGGCCTCAAGGCCCAATTCTCTTTCCGTTAGCGCGAATGAAAAGCAGCCACGCTGAAGTCAACGAAGTCACACTGAGATGTGAAAGGAGAATTAGGACCGAAATGAAATGAGATTGAGAGCTGAGGACAAAGGCTCTTGTACCAACCAAAGAGGGAATTTGGTAAATAGGTGGTCACTATGCTAGCAGGTGGTCATGGTGGTAGCAGTCACCACGACGCTAATGGTTGATGACTGTTAGATGATTTGGTCTGACCTTCTGTGTATTGCAGGCCACTAACTTTCACCCAATAACCTTTCTTCTGAGCCCTGGGAGTTAAGTAGGGGGAGCTGTGAGAGGCAAGGACAAGTCTTGGACTACGGTAATAGAGAAAGGGTGGCTGTAACCCCCCAGTTTTTGTAAGCAGTCCATTTGGGGAAGACACATTCACAAATAAGTAAGATTTAATGAAAAATTAATACACTTTAATAATTAATAATTAATATTAAAAATAATAAATTTAATAAATAATGTAAGGAAGCCAAAAGATGTTGAGGTTCTCTTGTCATATAGTTTACAAGGATAGGTCTGGAGAGGAGGCCATGGCTCTGTCCTGCTGATACCCTGTGGTAGGAACACACGTGATGGGGGAGAAGCTGTGTGAGTTTGCAGCCTCTCTGCTCCCTTCATGGCTATGCCTAAAACACCAATACAACCAAAAAAAGTGACAGAAAACCTGGCAAGTAAAGGAAGAATCCTAATAAGGTCCTGGATAATTTAGTACTTGCTCAAGGACCCCGTTCCATGATCCCTGTCAACAGAAAGAGAGGGAAAAAAAAACTATCCTAGGACTGTATTGAAAGATAGTAACGGGCAGCCCTGATCTGGCAGCCTGCTTTTTTGGAGATTTGCTGATGACCTCCTAAGGGTCAGGGCTGAGATCAGGAGACCTGCTTTTACAGCACCTCTTTTAAAGATATGTATAATGGACATTTAAAAAAGGGAAGAGGGTAGTGTATAAACATACATTCAAGTTGGTGATGAAACCTGCAAATGCTTAGACATGTGCATGAATATTTTAAGGATACAGAGCATTCATGGAATAAATATATTTTTGTAATATTACTGTCACCTGTAATAATTGTAAACCAAAAAAACAACTCGAGTACATGATTAACCCCCACACTCTGCAAAGAAAACAGTACAAAAAAATCACGATTGTTGTGAAAGGCTTTTTTTTTTTCCTTTCAAGCACTCTCAGCCTAACACTTGGCTGATTTACAGCCTGAGTTCAAGAGACTTCTACAGACTACTAAGGAAATTGTTGAGAAAACTTTGGACCCTAAACAACCACTTTTGCACAAAGTGCAAATCAGCTGCAAAAAAGACCTACCATATTTAGATTTAACCTGCTAGTTTTGATATTCTCTTTGCTTTATGTTGATGCTTTAAAAGTAAAACAAAACAAAAACAACAAAAAAACAATTATCAAGCTAAGCCATCCCAAGCCAAATCCTTGGATGATGAAATGAAAGCAGTTTTGCCAATTTGTATCTGGGAGGAGTTGATGGCTGGTTTTCATTAATCTGTCATAGGTCTAGTTCCTGCTACAACTAAGAAGATGATTTATCTGGTTCGTTAAAGTGAGGTAGTTGTAGGAATGGTACTAAAAGAGGCATCCTCACCAAAGCCAGGAAGCAGAAGATTGAGCCTAATCTATGGTTTCCAAACAAGTCTTGGGACTGATCCTGCAATCCCAACTCAAGGAAAGCTCCTGCTGAAGCACCGGGCACAACTATAAATTCAGAACAGAATGCCAGGCTTTTAGTTGTGGATTGCCCGATATTTAACTGTGCCACAACACTGATGTCATTTGGAAGTGTGCTTAACTAAACATTTCGCAATTTCTCTGATACCAGGTGGAACATCTTAGCAAGGGGAAGAAATATCTCAGCATTAGTAAGGAAACTACTTTCCTCTCCAGAACATGGCAGGCATCTGCCTCATTAAAATGGGATAGTATGCCACGTTTTACTTTGATCAGCTTTCATTTATGGGAAAAATTGCTAAATTTAAATATACATGATCTACACTTTCCATTTATTGGAAACTGAGTCCTTAAAAAAAAGGTGAATCTCTCCTTTAATGTGGAGCAATATAGTATTGAATTCCTGTACAGAACACAGCGAAGTCACAGTGAGATCTGCTGAATACTCCTGAGCAGCCTTTACATGAGTATTTTATTTTTATATCTTTACTTTCTCTCATATGCTGATTGATGGCTGATTGTGTATGACAGTCCCTTTTCTATATACAAGGGTAGCGCAATCTCTTTGGTTAGCTAGGTCCTTACAGGTTTAGATGAGAGCATTTTAAACTAGTTTAAAACTGCTGTATGCATGCTGCTCATGTGTAAAGTATCACTAAAAATCCTTCAATATTTATCTGCAAAAGCAAGCAGACTCTGGAAATGATAATCAGGAGTTCTAGTCCTCTCCCACCGTGGGTGCAGCCCTGCAAAATTAATTGGGGCTGACCTCCTGCTGAACTGCTGTGGTATTAGAGAAAGAACTCCCACATCTGCCTTAAATGTCTCGGTAAGTCCTAGCGATACAAAAATGCTTACTTTAAATAGCTACCTGTGTACAGGTTAGAAGTTATTTTCACAAGACAGCTTTCTGTCTCCAGAAATCAATAGCAACATATCCTCACAGGCACTAGGCAACATTCTGCTTCACCTAGCTGATCACCTCTGTTAAGCAGGATTTTCTCGGGTTTTTGCTAGTCCTGGAAGTCATAGCATAAGCAAGATCCTTTTTACATATGCTCTGTACAAATTATGATTTGAATAGTCCCATGCAGCACTGACAAAAAAGTATAGTGAAGCTATAAGGCATAGACTTCCTAGTTTAAAGTATACCTAGCTTTGAAAATCAGCCACTGGGTCTCATTTCTTTGGAATGGTTTTGTAACTCCATCATATTCCTAAGTCTGCCTTACTCTCCCAAAATATCCTACATTTGCTCATGTATTGTAAAGAGCCTGAGATGCTTCCACAGAAGACCATGGAACAAAATAATCAACTAATAACAAATAATAAATCAAACAAAACTGACCAGAACCAACCAACTAAAAAGTCCTTTTGTCCTGCAGTTGCCCTAAAGAATTTTCTTGGTTTTCATCTCTTTTTCATTAGTTTGCAAAATCTCTTTATATGTGACGGCTCTCCTAGCTCCCTGCTCCAGGTCCTGCAGTCCTACTGCCAGTGCTTTGGGTCCAGTTCTATTTCTGCTTTCCCTGGTATTTCTCATTTGCTACAGTGGGAGTTTAGTTTGTATAACTAAAGCAGAGCTGATCCTTTTATTCCTCCTCTTTATATTTTACATTTTCACCATGTGTAACAGTAAAAATGCCTGATGGGAAAGGCATTTCCTGTCAGTAAATGACAAGCTGAGTACAGATACAGAGATGAAAACTCTTCCAGCTGATCATTAAGCTACGAGAAAATGCTTTTCTTACTGGTCATCATTGCTTATACACAACATACATTAGCTACCCCTGCTGCTGCAGTGTGAATCACTTGAGGATGGAAAGCTTCCAGCAGCCTTGCAGCCGGTGAAGCCTATGGCTTCGGATACGTGGGAGTGCATTTGGGCATGCAGGGCTGCCTGTGCACATGGCCAGGCGCTAATCCTGTGCATTCCTGTTTAAGTGCAGGAAATGTTTAATTCTACGTAACTTTCTGAAAAAGTAAATTTAAATGGTTTGTTAAATCCCAGGCATATTAGAATCAGAGGAAAAAAGAATAATAAAAAGACAGTTTTCCTTAGAGGTGGTTATAAGATCCAGCATGACTTCTTGTTGGCTAGCTAGGCACTCCTCCAAAGTCCACTATTAATGCAAACTTTAGTGTTAACAGGTGGACAGAACACGCAGGTTTTGTCCTCCATGTCTCTGTGTTCCTTTAAGGTTATTAGGTTTTTACTTATTTTAATAGTTCATCATCTACACAAATCCTAAGTCTTTATAGTTTTAGAAAAATATAGTAATTACTATACGTTAAATATCTGTAAAAAATTAACTGATCAGCCCTTATATATAAGAAAACTGCCAAAATAATGATCTTGACAAAAGACCACAATATTATACCTTGTCAGGTGCTGTCATCCCAAATGTGTAAGAAAAAATATATTACCACAAGGATAAGTTATAGTATTTATAAAGGATAATTTTAGCTCTTCTCTAAACAGTAAGCCTCAAGTTCAGCAAGGCTTTTTGACTGGGACTATTTAGATGTGTATTTAATTACTATGCTGAATCTGGGCTTCTATTTGTTGGTTGAAACATTGTCATCTTTTTTAGAGTTCTACATAAAACTCTTGCACATAAGGAAAAAACACACAGAATTCTTACTGGGGCTGCTAAATACTACTGTGATACACACACTGAATAGCAAGAATAGATAATAATGTATCTGCACAGCATCCAGCAACAAAAGCCTCAGGTTTGAGACATATCTGAACGCTAATTAAAATAAGACATAAAAATAAAAGACAGCAGCCTTCTACATGATTTCCATTTGTGAATCTCAGATACTTCACACTAGAATGTAAATATCATTATCTATTTCAACAGACTGGGAAACAGAACCAAAGGAAAATGATCAAGTTATCCAAAATCACAAAGACCAAATTCAGAGGCACCAGCCCCCTCCGTGAGCCGGGGCTGGGAACACCAAAGACCGGCATGGTCTGAAGTCCCACCTCCCTCCCCTACTCTCTACTTGCAGCAGGGAGTTAAGCATCATTGCGATTGGAGATTCGTGGCCCCAAACTTCCCTTCTAAACTTAGACCCCTGCAAAGCATGCTTCAGGGATTGATTTTTTTCTTTTCTCTTTTAAAGCCCATGAGGGAGAGCACTTGCTCTGGAGGAAAAGTTCTGAGTTTGGTACCTGCCTCTGGCAAAGAGGGATGAAACTCATGTCCCCTCTTCCTGAGGAGAAACCATCTGACCATGTAACTATAAGCTGTGCTGCTTGGGGTTCCTCTTGACTTCTGCTGAAGCTCTGCTGTGATAAAGTGAAGAACTGGTTAGACAGTAAACCCAATGGTGCGTGACTCTAGCCTCAGGGTGAGGACATGCCCTGGAAACGGGCCCTCCTGGAGCCTGCTTCTCTCTCTGTGTGAGCATTGCACTTTAAATAGTCACTGGACAAAAGACAAAGCCTACATGGCTGTGGATTTCATTTGCCATTGGACTAACGGTCACGTGGGCATCCCAAATGGGTGCCATGAAACTCTGCGTCTTCGCCAGTGGCCTGGTCCACAGCCTCCCGCGCTCACAGAGCGGAGCGGAATCTGGGCTAGCGCTCCCATCAACAGCACGCTTCGGTGTTTGCAGTTAAGGCAGTCTAATTTTAAAACTGCGTGCAACCCTGTTGGTTTCCTTTTACTTACACTTTGTTCTTATTATCTGGGTGAGTTACTGTAAAGTTGAGGCCAAAAAAATAAAGCAGCGAAGATAAGAGGCTGAAAGTTAAGATCACTCATGCGTTCTTTTCATGGTAAGTCACATGCAAAGTAGGTGAGAGGACAAAAGATAAGCGGAGCGAAAGCTGCAATGCCAGCCTTGATTTTGAATCTCTTGTAGATCATAAATCTGTGTCACACATTTTTGTCATTTAAAATGGTGTTTATATCAAAATCAATCTTTAATAATTAGAAACATGTATTTGTAATTATTATGGTAAGTTATGGAATAGCTTCCCAGGCAGATGGGAAGAGCTGTTACGAGTATCAGTAATGATACTGAGGCCCAGAGTATTCTTCAGACACGCACAGTCCCAAGTGAAATCAATGTGAGCAGGTAATTTTTATAGGGGGCACTGGTGTGTGTGTGTTTGTGTGAAGCAGCATGATGATTCCATAATGCATCCAGAATATTTGTAACTTCTCGCAGTAAAAATATACATATTATGTCACTGTCCTTCTCTCACCCTCTGTGTTTACCTGGTGGGTTACCAGACTACAAACCATAACTGTATCAGTCCACCTAAGTTGAAGCTACACCTTCAGCAAGTAATTTCTAAACATATCTTTAAGTCAGTTCCATAGGAGAGTTTGGTACGCTGGCAACCACCATGACTAGATGCTGATTTTTCATAGTCACTTGGGGCTAAATTTATCTCTCATTGAAGTCGATGGGAATCTTTCCATTGACTTCAGTAACAGTTGGATCAAGCTCTAGTACTTAACTTTCATCAGCGAGCAGCTCTGTGCACATAAAGCCATTGACGAAGTTCAGTATGAATCTGTAACTGCTCTCACAAACAAAAATCTGGCATTCATTTACATGATGGAAAGGATGGTGAGGGGAAAGGGGGGAGGAGGGTCTGTAAAGACAGAGCTTTTCTTGCCATAAAATGGATGGGAATATAAGGACGCCCTAACAGAGATGTCATTTACACCCACCTGGAGAGCAGTTAATACATCAAGCCTATCATTTTGCTTATTCAATGGAACCAGTGACTCTGCTTTATTCAGTCTGTTTTGAGATGTGATTCTTTCATATATGGGATCTCAAATGTGGGATCTCTTTTTGTTGTTTGTTACTATGTGGATGTATCCAAACAGCTCAGAAATTGTAATTACAGGCTGTCGTGCTTAGCCAGCTACTGTGCCAGTGCACAAAGTCCATCTGATAAAAAAATAAACCCTGAAAGATTTCAGGGAAAGGAAACTGTAGATATGGTTGGCTGGGCCAGTCAGTGCTCTCTCTCTCAGCCAGAGAGAGTAGATATTTGTGCTACTTGCCCCCCCAAACACTCCAAAAGCACTGCATGTAATAATAATAATTGACTAAATTCTGGACCATTTAATTTAGTAAAGTTCCCCTACAGCTCATGGTAGTTTTGGGCACCGGAATTTGGTCCTGAAATACACATCTTGTTGCACCCTCTGGCAATTATGTTACCATCTTACAAGCGGAGAAACAAAAAGTAAAATGATGGAAAGTGAAAGAGAAAAGTAAAATGACTCATTTAAACTCAGGAAGCTGAAGAGGCAGCAACAGAAGGACCAATGGGAGAAAATCTCTGTAAAGAGGGAACAGAAAGGGGGATGATGGAATCCAGGGATACAGTGAGGAAAAAAGAGAGAAATTAAAGGAAGGAAATAGGAAAGGGAGCTATTATTGAAACAAAATAAAAGAAATGAGGAAAGGGGAGAATGCCTAAAAAGGAGATAATAAAGAGTGGATACGTGGATTTAGAAGGAATATCAGATAGTGATGGTGACAAGCAGTAAGGAAGGAAATGTAAACTGAGGAGAGAAAAGCAAGGAGGAAATGAATCTTGTCTTCAGCATTAAAGAATAAAAGAAATTAAAATTGTGCCCTTAATAGCAGCTAATTTCCCTCCACAAGGCACATGCCCATCCACTCGAGTAGTATTAAATGTACCAGGGTAGCAGCGTTTGCCATACAGGCTCTGTTAGTGCCTGTCCTCTTAGCTCCGTGGCTTTTAACTCCCTTCAGTTTTTGGAGCTCTCAGTGCTTCCCAGGAGAGGTCCAACCCTTCCATAGTGAATTTGATCCTAGCTACTTTAGGCTTGTTTTTTAAAGCCACCTTTCAGGGGACCCTGGGAAGTAGTCCACAGGTGCCCAAGGAGTCCCCAGATGGCAGCCTGAAAAGCCCTGGGCTTGATGGAAGCTGCTGAGGCTGCTTCCACTGCAGCATAGTCCCTTTGCTCAAGCAGCAGCAACCTAAACTTTGGAAAAAATAGTCCCAGGTTTCAACACTGCTGATGGTCTGGTCAGATGTGAAACTTGTCTCAAAACTAGTGTAGTTTGGGGGAACAGAAGATTCTTACCACATAGGTTCAGAACTGAATGTACTGCATAGCAAAAATCACGGCAAAAGTTAATTCCCACCACAGAAATATAGAATACCTTTCCTTGGCAGAGAGTCTGATTTTGTGCTGATTTTGCAATGTGGTAAGTCTGACTTCCAGAAAGCTCTTTCTGATGTATGTGCCATGAAGGGGAAAACTGGACCCATCAGGGTTACAGTAATGTCAAAACTTAATACAATTAAAGCCACTGAGCACCCAGGGAGACAGGTTTTACTCAAGATTTCCCTACACGTTTTATGTACATTTCATTGTATTTTCCCCAGACCAAGTGGGTTTAGTGGAATTGTATGACCATAAAACCACACAGGCTCTGGATTTTATGGTGTTATTCTGACTGAGATCATAGAGTTTCATAAATTTTAAGACAAGGGAGAGCAGAAAGCTTTTCATGGTGAGGATGCAAGTCTATTGCTCAGCAACTCTGTAGGAGAACCACATTTTAGTCTTATTCAAATACTCACAGTGTCTGAACCACGTGAAGGGATATGGAGGTAGGATTTGGTCAGGAAAACGTAGAGGAAGGAGTTCGCTCCTCTCCCTGTGGGCTGCAAGGACAACGCCATGGGATGCTCTAAAGGGTGGTGTTTCTCCACAGAGGGAAAACCCAGTACTGGACCTGTCCCCGCTCTGATACTGTAATGAAGAAACTGTGCCTGGCTTCAGGGAAGGCAGAAGTAATTAACATTGATTTCATGGCTGTGAAATGATTGCTGTTGCAGTGGGATCGTCCCCTGAAGTTTCTGGTGGCAGCAGACAAATGAAACGGAAAAGCACTGGTAAATGTTTAGAGGGAAGCAAATGAAAGGCATTTAATGAGATGTTGGAAAATGAACCTGGTAAAGAGCATTAGAGCATCTGGCAGCTGTACTGTTTAACCTCCTGATATTCTTAATAGTTATATATAACTTCTCAAGAATTGGAGTCTGATTGTACATCTTTATTGAGTCAAGTTAGCTTTGGGAGCAGGATCGAACCTATGTGATATGCTGGAACTCAGTTTATTTTTCACTGTGGTTTCATTTTCTTTTTTTAAAGAAGAATTTCAAGCCAGGACATGTTTCAGTGGCCTAATCTTAAAAGTGCACAGGAACAATCTCTGTTTGTTTTGCAGGGAGGAGCTCTCTCATTTCAGAAGCAGTTCAAGAATTAACACAACTGTTTGCTGTCAGTTTTTAGTACCCAGTGTGGCTCGCTGTCAATAATGGTACCAGTAATGAAGAAGCATTGTATAGAAAACAAATGTATTGGCTTTAGTTTTGTATAACACAGTACTATTTCAAAACAAAATAATCATCTGCCTACTTGGGGAAGTGTTGTGATTGTTCAGCAAATGTTAGTGACCCTTAAACAACAGGATAAGAATACTTATCTTCCAAAGGTACTTCTAACCACACAGAATGAGGGAATTGGGTTTTTTTCGCCTTTATTATTCTGTGGCATTGCTCTACTTAGCTGAAAATACTCTAAATAAGTTTCCATTTATGATACAGCTAGTAAAATAAGAATGGACAGTTGCTAAATCTCTCTGTCAGAATTACAGCAAGCACCTGGTCATGACCACTAAAACTAATGTTGCTAAACCGTTTCCACAATAACTTCATGCTCAGAACTTTCCAACCAATTATCTTCTGAGATAAAATTTTCCACATTTGGCCTCTGTTTGGGAGTGGTATTTTTTTTCTTTTGGGTTTGAGAAAAATGATGCCAGCTGTTTTTGAGCAGGGCATGAATGATAAAATTATGCCCTTGTAGTAATAAAAATTTCATGGTGTGCACCAACCTGAAATGTAAAACTTGCTCTACACCTCTCTGAAGAGCAAAATTTTTGCCTGGAATTATATTTGACATTGATTTACATAGATTAACAAAGATAAGATAATAAACATGTTTTGAAAGAGCTGAGATGATTGATTTATCTATAGGTGAGTACCTGAGCCTACAGCAAGAAAAGCCTATAGCTTGCAAGAGTTGCAAGCTGAGGGCTGCCAGGTAGGTCGGAGGCTCACTACTGCGCCCCCAAAGTGCCTTTCATTGTGTGAGGAGAGCAGGGAACAACTGTACCTAATGCAGGAGAAAGCAAACATCATTAGTCCAAACTCACATTTCCTTTCCCACCAGATTTTTTTTTCTTTTTTTTTTTCAAAAGCAGACAATTATGTATAAAATAGCAGTGTTAAGATTGTGGAGTTGAGCATGCAAGCATGGTGGCATTTAAAAAGCTAAGATTGCTATTCACATCTGTGTGACCAACATACATATGCTTATGTACGTACAAATGTGTGCAAACACAGGCAGACACACACGGAGGTGAGATACAGACAGACTGACAATCAGACTAGGTCTAATTGGAATTTAATACCCTTGTTAAAATGCTCCAAGCAATTAATACATCCCAGAATAAACAACTTGAGACATATTATCATAATACAGCCTCGTTGAACATTATGAAATCAATTAACTTGTTGGAGCACTTGTTCAGGGTATAAATTTTAGATATAAATGAATATATTAATTAATACAAATGAATATATTAATTAATACAGTTAGGACATCCTCAAGCTTTTAAAGGTCCTGATCTTTCCACGCTTGGTAAATGAGAGAGAGACCTGAAGACCCTGTTAATGGCAGTTTTGCGAATATGGAATATTGTTGTGTTGGATAACAGTGTGCGTCCGTCTGTCTTTGCCAGCAAGTGGGCAAGTGTTTCTTTGACAAATCTCTGTTCCAGCACTTTGGGGGCTGTTAGCGGCAATTTCTGTTGTTTAACAAATCAGGAAGCTACGGAAACAGAATGAAACAAACCCGCTTTCACGGCAGCCAACACCACCGCGTTTCCCCGTCTCCTACGGCGGAGTCTTTGGTTTTCCCTGAAATCATAAGGACATTGAGAACTGACGTGTTTTAAGAAAAGGATTTTTTATTATTTATTTTTAGCTTCCTGTCATGCCATTAAACGGGTCTTTCCTCAGGGTAAAAACTGAAGTCGTCCTCTTCCACATGTAAACTGAACTTTTAGCTGACATTTGAAGCAGGAGGGAGAGAGGGGTGCGGGGGGGGGGCGGCGCGGAGGGTTAAACAAATTTTCAGTGAAGTAGGATCATGTTTTTCGGTCCTTCTGAAAACTACATAATCTTCCCTTATTTTCACTTTCTCTAAGTCGTGAAAGGGACTTCGGTTCATTTTAAATCAGCAGCCCGCCCCGCGCGCCCGAAAACACCCGCAGGCTCCCGGCGAGAGAATGAGACAGGAGAGGAGGCGAGGGGGCGGCGCGGCGCGGAGCAGAGCCCGCGGCCCCCCGGGGCTGCGCGGCCCCCCAGGGGGCCCCGGCGCCTCGGCAGGGATGCGGCGCCCCCTCCCCTCCCCTCCCC
>NW_020449863.1:140620-182809 GCF_003343035.1 Apteryx rowi | reverse complement strand
GGCGCGGGGGGCTCCGTTTTCCCTCCGCGCCGGTGGCTGCGGCGAGGCAGAGCCGCCGCCGAGCTGTTTGTTGCCTAATCGAGTCCGGCGTGACACAACAGAAAACTTGCTCGAGAGAGGGAGTTTCCTGCCCCGCGTCGGTCCCCCTCGCAGCAACAGCGTTTGAGGCGCTGGAAGCCAGCAGAGGGTGGCTCGGGAGTGATGTGGGATGTCAGAAAGCTTAAGGTCAACCAGCGTGCACAGAGGTTGTGAACTGTAATTGCTCCTAATGCTGTTTAAGATTAACCTCAATGGTTATAGGGGTTTATTGCATCAGCACCGGAGGAAAGGGAATTCGTGTGAAGACATAAAACCAAGAGGCTCAGTCAGCCATCTACAGCTCAGCAAAAGAGAGAAGACTTATAGTAGTCGTTTTTAATATTAGTATTAGACAACAATATGCTGAAGTAATAGAGCTACGGACTTCACAGCTGGGGACCGCATCCTGAAATTAAAATATTGGCAAACGAGATGTAAAAGTTCAATGTAGGTGGAAGACAAAAGAACAAACAAAAAGTAGGGGGAGGACAACTCTCTTTAAAATTGTTTGAACCTACCAGAATTTGGAGGGAGACATTAAGAGAAAAGCTGTTAGCTGTAAAAATATAAGGCAAGGAAGCATTAACTCACGGTGGGAGTGAGCCGTGCCTTTACGGTCCAGGTCTGTGACATGTTCAGCGTCTTCAGCTCCCAAGGATCGCGGGGGCGGTCGGGACAGCCTGGAGCCCGGGGCCACGCACTCCCCTGTCTGACAAAGCAAAGAGCAATAGTATCAGAGAGGCCCCAGTGTGGTCACACTGTAAGGCTAGTTATTCTTATTCCTGGTATTTCCCCAACTGTTTTAGGTTCTTTACAAACCCAGAGAAAATGAGACACTGCTTTTGGTAGCTTATAGACAGAGATAACATTTGGACAAAAACTGGGAGAAAGGAAGGGATAGCAAACTGTTGCATTTTTTTAATAAGAAATTCTAATTTTTATTCTTGTAAAACTTTTCTAAAAGCAGAACTCTTCCTCAGAAACAGGAAAACATCTACCTTACTGCTAAGGAAAGGAAATCTCTTTAGCCTACTGGGTAGCTTTGACATAAGGCTGAGTATTTTTATTATTTATGCCATGGTGAGTCCTACGGCTCTCAGTGCTAGAGGGGAACCTTACTGTGCTAGACACTGTCCACAAGCCCTGCTGCAAAGAGCCCCGAGCAGTGAACCGGCAGCATGTAGCCCCATGAAATGGGACTTGGCTGATGGCAGAAATCCTCAGATGAACCTCAGCCCCCCAGTAGGCCCTCCCTTCCCAAAGTCTGAGTCAATAGCGATGCCTTTCAGGATGTCGGGAAGGTCAGCAAGCTGCTCAGGCAGGAGAGCAGCAAGTTTCTATAGCCAAGGACACTTCCATCTCTGTGCTTCCCCTGCCGGTGGGCACCCTCCCACTCCCCCCCCCCCTTTTTTTTTAAACCCAGGAGAGACCAATTAGAGTAACTGAGAATAGTATAGTATAGTATAGTACTTATTGGTGCCCTTAGCACTAATAGAAATCCAGTGTGAACACAATTTTCTCAAGCACTTGGCTAAAATATGAACATGGTTTCCTCTGGTGAGGAATATATGAATAAAGGAATAAACCACCAATGCTGGAAAACTGTTAGCCCAACTGATTATTTTTAGGCTGTTATTGTTAATTTAAGACTCCTGATTTGAGTCCATTAAACAGAATTAACTTTGTCAAATGAAACCATCACTAGCAGCCAAAGAGACTGACGGCGAACATAGCCGAGGTTTCTTTAGCTACTAGCAATGAGGGGTTCAGCACTGTCTGGAAATAGCCTGTTTAAATGTGTTGAATGGTTGAGTGTTGGTAAATGGTAGACAATGTTGGGAGGAGTTTAGCTGGAAATTATAGGGATGTTTCTGACTTGTTGGAAAAGAGTAACTGCTTGCTTTCTGAGATTATAGGATTAAAGCGTATCAGTACTTTAAATGTGACTCATGAGCAGGGGCTTTCTGAAGAGAATTACATAAATTTCCCAAGGCCTCTCTGAATAACAAATTGTTCCAGATAATTTCCCCATCTTTAATAACTAAAGGTGAAATCCTGGCCCCACTGAGGTCGACAGAAAAACTCCTTTTGACTTCAGTGGGTTCAGGATTTTGCCCCCAGAATGTGGGAAACCTTCAGCTGTTCTGTGGTCGCTGAGGCTGAAAGCGAGGGGACCCGTGCAGCCGCACAGTGCCGTTCTTTACCAACAGGCAATTCGCTGCACTCAGGCTTTTATATTTACCTCACTTAGCAATGAACCAGATTCAACTCTGACTTGCACCAGGGTGGATTTACAGAATGCTTTTAGATAGCTCTGAGCAAAATCCATCTTTCTGTCAAGGCACATGACCCCCAAACATTTCTTGCTGTGTTTCAGAGGTAGCGCACAGGGAATTGTATCATGCTGGGCTGACCGTGCAGAAATTTAGCTTAACCCACATTGCTACCCTGAGGCAACTACTTGCTTACCTGCATTAAGTTAATTATGATTGACTTTGCTGTAATTATTACAATTTTAATCAAGAGTAGATAGCACATACTGTAATTACCCCAACAGCTATTAAAAAAAACAAAGAAAAAAAAAAACCAGAAACCTGCAGCACAATGAAGAAAAGGAAAAACAGTATGGTAAAGTCCAAATGAAGACAAGTTGCTTTATGAGTAAGGGGAGTGATATAATCGGATTTCCTATGGCTTTGCAGCTTTTGTCCCTCGGCCCAGCCCCCTTAGGACACCCCTTCTGGGCAAGGGACAGCGTGTGCCGGCAGGACTGGCTGGGCTGGCTGCCTGGGGCGCCCGTGCCGTTGGGTGGCTCACTGCTGCTCAGCTCTGCCTGCCTCTCCCTCAGCTGGGTCATCGTTTTTCACAAAATGTGTAGGGGACCTCTCTCCGTCTTCCAAATTTGGTTGTCCTTGCCCAGCTGGCTGAAAAATAAATGAGGATGACTAAAAAGAGGAGACCGGAGAGCACTGTCGGCCAGGTTCATTTCCTTAGCAAAATTGCTGGAAATAAGGGAGATGTTTCTCCATGGGTGTCCATTAGCATAACTCCCCTGAAGTCTCTTCAGTTACACTGTTTTATATCAGCAGGAGATCTGACCAAAATGTTTAAGAATTTAAAACCCTTGTGGAGGGCACTTGAGGACAGTTTCAGATTTTACAAGAGCAAAGGAATGAAACAAATGACTTCACATTCTTTATGACTTCTTCCCCCCAACTCAGCCTATGCTTTGAAACCCCATCTTCATGTTTGTGTCAGCTCCCTCTTTAGGAGTTTATAACCAGATCTTAACAATCTTGTGCAAAAATGAGCAGGATAATTTTTTTGGCAGGTTCTGCTCGCACTCAGAAAACTTCAGCTTCGAGTAGAGCTGCTCTAGTTTTACCTAACGATAGCTGAGGTCATACTCTGCTCTGTCCATTTCATGCTGGAATTTGATGGTTTAGCTCTGAGGATGGAGAGACTCTTAACCTAATGCTGTGTTTTAAATAATAGTAATATTTGCCACACATTACCAGTGTAAAGCTTTACAGCATGTATATATAAACACTTTTTCCATCTTAAGTTTCAGAAAGATCTGGAAATTGTGTGATATGCTAATATTATTAAATACCAAATTGAAGTTAACCTAAGGCAGAAGTTTTTGCTAGTGATAAATTCTTAGCTGCTTGACTCCAGTGAGAGATGGGGATATGTAGGGAATGTGGGTTGAAACAATGCAAGAAATATAGTCCTATTTCACAGTTTAAAATATGCCTCTAGCAGATGGTTTTTGCCTTTCTAAAGTTGTTGAAAGACTATTATTATCTTTTTTTTTACCTTTCAGCAAAATGATGGTCCAACACTCTGGCCAGGTATCTGCATTAGAAGTCAGCGCCTCCGCAATTGTTCCCACTTTGTCCCCTGCAGGGTCACTGGGGTTCGATGATTTCACAAATTTAACCCCACTGGTGAAAGAGGAACTGAGATTCGCCATTCAGAATAAGCGWCAGTCCCACAGAATGTCTTCTGCACTGGACACGGTGACAATTTCTGAAAGGCCAATTGAAACATCAATCATGAAAACAGAGGTATGATTCTTTAAATTGCCTGTCAATGTGACTGATTAAATCTCTGATAAAATTTCACCATAAGACCAATAATTATATCAAATATAGACAACCTGCTCCACCATCTAAACATGTTAGTATGTTCAATCCTTCAAAGCCTGTTGCTTGACTTTTTCTGTAGGTGCTTTTGGAAAGCCCTATGGTATTTCTCATTTCAGTTAAGGGCTATAGTTGAATATTTTATTTTTAATTATGAACTGAAGGACAATGCTTTACAGTGATTAGAGCAAGCACTAACCTGGTTTCTCTGCCTGCTTGTGGCTGAACTTGGAGTAAGTCACTACAGTTCTACTTCAGTGCGGACAGTCCAGTAGGCCCCATGTGGGCTGTACTGAGCTAGATGCTGCTGTGCTTTGTCCGCGCTAGTTTTTTACTTTAATAGTCTCAGTGAAAAAACGTCTCTTATAAAGTGAGGGAATCGACTAAGTTAGGGATGTGTCTGTACGTTGGTTTAAATCAATTACTGCTGTTGCTCTTATCTTGAAACTCCTGAGGGAAAAAAATAAAACTTAGAGTGTCATCATATATCCCCTTACCTGTCACAGAATCACAGAATGGTTGAGGTTGGAAGGGACCTCTGGAGATCATCTAGTCCAACTTGCACTGCCTTTAGCTCCCTGCCTCATCCTGGCTTTCATCTTCCACTCTGCTCCCTGTGTTCCTTGCTCCTTTTCCTCCTTGCAAAACTCGGAAGAGATGGAGGTGTAGAAAGTACCCTGGCCAGTGTGGGAGAGACACTTGGCAATTTTTCTGAGTACCATTGATTTAAAATGAGCCATCACATGGATTGCATCCATTCAAAGTCCAGTCTGTTTTTTTATTGACAATTTTAATGGAGTTACTACCATTTTACTGTATTGCAAGCAAGGTCAGAACCATGTCCTTATGTAACTCATGATGTGAGTGCTAACAACACTACCTGCATTGTTTCTAAAAATGCAGAAGTTATCAAAATACAGATGGAGTATTTACTGTATCTTACTGATTGTGTGTGTCTGTTTTTACTGGCTAGTTTACTCCTGAAGAGGATGAAAGAAAAAAACGGAGAAGGGAAAGGAACAAAATCGCTGCTGCGAAGTGCCGAAACAAAAAGAAGGAAAAAACAGAATGTTTGCAGAAAGTAAGTCACTAGCTTTAATTTTTCTTGCTCTTTTATCCTGCCATGATCTGAATAGATAGTACAGTAGTACTGTCATAGCAGGAAATGCAGGAGGATGTTACCAAAATCTCTGCAAAACCTTCACAATCTTAGCTGTATTAACAAAAAAAAAAGTGAACATACTATATATTAAATCAGACCTGATTAAAACTGGAAGAAAGTGAAAGCATGGCAGGAGTGGAAAGAGATTACTGTTTCAGTGACCAATCTTTTCTATGGGAATAACATTAATTTGAATGTGTAAATTGAACAACAACAACAACAACAAAAAAGAATCAAAATCCCATTTCCCAAGCCTACAGACACCCACAAGTAATCTCCAACTTTCTTATGAAATGGGTGCTGTAGCAGCTTAGCTGTGAGATTCCATCCTAAAACCTCAGTAGTGGCTTCACCTGGTCTGCCATGAGGTGAAACTAGATTACAGCAGCATCAGGCCTGTCTTTATTCCTGTATCCAGGGGTAGGGAAAAAAGTTGTGTTCTTACTTTGTTAGCTTAACATGGGTTTACAGATATGTGACATGACATTCCAGGGAGTTAACAGGAGGCATACATAATTTTGGGTCAATTTTGACCCCAAAAGTTCAGAGTAACTCTGCAAAAGATAGCAAGATTACTCTGCATGCATACCATTGTAAATGAGATCTGGATTTGGTTTTGCAACTTCTGTTACGCCTCTAAAGGACAAAGAAGGCAACTGTGAATCTGTTTTTCAGACTACAATAAACTGGGGGATGCATAGTTTCACCATTACAGGACTCTAAGAACCTTGTAATTGCTTCCTCAGCCAGCCATATGTTTTCTCACTGATAAAAGACTGCAACTATTAGGTAAACATTACAATCAGCTACTTAAAACACTCAGTCTAACAGTTGTGTCTGTACTTTCTGACTAGGAATCAGAAAAGCTGGAAACTATCAATGCAGAATTAAAAGCCCAGATTGAAGAGCTAAAGAATGAGAAGCAGCATTTGATATACATGCTAAATCTTCACAGGCCCACTTGTATAGTCCGGGCACAAAATGGAAGGACACCTGAAGATGAAAGGAATCTCTTTATTCAACAGATCAAAGAAGGAACATTACAAGGTTAAGTGATATGGCAAACATGGAAATATTTATAGTATATTTTTAACAGCTACCAGAATCCATGGAGGATCTGACTTAACATGTAGGATTCTATTAGTCAAGAGCCTTTAGGAAGGGCAGATTGCTTTCTTAAGCAGAAAGAATCATTTTGGCTTGACAACAATTCTTCCCCTTGGATGATCTGGTCTCAATCAAATCGAAGCGTCTTCTGCCTCAAATATAGGTTTTGCACCTGTCATACTTGCTGTTCCTAGGAGCTACAGACAACAGCTTCAGAAGTTTTAGCTCTCTGCTAGTATACAGTATCTGCACTCACGACATTTGTGCTAGAACACTATGACTTGCAATGATGCATGTGGTACAGACAGCTGTGCTGGATGGACGCTACCTTTCCTTATTGCTGGTGGGGAAAGCAGACTGAGAGTGGTTTTTTTCAGGTTTTGAAGTTTCCAGGAAGATGCTTTCTGGCAGAATGTACTGATATGTAATACTGCATTCTAACCAAACACGTATGTGTATACACACACACACACACACACACACACACACAAAGCCTTTAGTTCCAACTAAGCTTTGTAATTTTTTTTTCACAACACTTGTGTGGGTTTTTTCTGTGACTCATCTCAGAGACTGAATTTGAAAAGTCTGGTAGGTGTGACAAAGAAGTGTTTCTTGCAGAACATCCATGTAGCTAAGTTTGTGCTTTATGAGCTGGAACCCCACCTACTGTCCTTTGGGGACTATAATTTTTCTTTGAGTTGCTGGAGAGCATTTTGTACCACCACTTGGTGACTGGGTGAATTGGACCCTCTGGAGAGAGGAAACTAACTATGAAGGTATTTTGATAAAGGTTTTGCCTGAGTAAAGAACTGCAGGACTGAATCCCAGGCTTGTGAATCATGCAAAAAAAAAGAAAAAAAAAGGCATTTTAACCTAGGATCTGATCCTGCAAGCCTTAATTCGTGCTTCTAAGCCTCACTCAGAGAAGAGGTTCTATGGACTTCAGTAGGTCTGGTTATACAGATAGCTCTTATAAGGGCATGAAAAAGCTTTGTCCATCCTTGTCAGGATTATTTCCTATTGCCTGATGATTCAGAGGGGAAAAATATGATTGCAGTTATTTTATTTTACATTTGAGTGGTGACTACAGTCAATCAGAAGTGTTACTTAGAATCTGAAGAAGGCAGGAGTTTTGATGTAGTGAATAATTGTTTTTATTTTTTATTAAATACAAACCTTAGTTGTTTCTGAACTGGTAGAAGAGCTGCTGGACAAAACAGTTGAAGCTATGAGTGTTTAAATTCTGATGTTTCTGTGAAATTCTCAGATTGTTTAATCCTATAAAATATATCCTTACAATTTTCTGTAAAAGAAAATATCCTTATTTATCACTAATATCCTAATGAGTAAAATTAATAAATACTGCAAGCAAGATAAAACTGAAAACACAAGTGTTGTGCTGTTTTTTTGCTTTTATCTCTTGGTGTTTAATATTATATATTCCTAAACTTCAACAGCTGTATTTGAGACACCACTATTTAAAACCCTTATCCTTCCTCTTTTCCTTGGATGAGGTGCTGAGTATCTTGAGTGATTGGATGCAGAGATTATACCTTCCAAAATTTCGTATCTTGATCAGTGGTGTCTAACTGCTCAATGTCACAATTTAAGTGAAGCAGACAATAAGAATGGAGCTTACAGTACATAATATTTTACACCAGTTATGCAGTGTTGAAATTGTATTTTTATTCTAAAGGCTAAACTTAAAGATACCTCAGCCATAAGCTTCTTACTTTGCAAGTCCCGGTTGAGTATATCAGATATCATACCTGATCCTTATATGATCTTTATATTCTGCAACAGAACTTCTTAGTACATTTTCCTAAGATCTGGATATATTGTAATGTCCTACAAACTATATCATGTTTGAAAGATATGTACTTCATGTGTTTGAAAAATGAATGTATTAAAAAGACAACATATTAGGTCTGATTCTGTCCTGAGGATCCACTTTCTTTCTGTATGTTGGAAGCAGCTTCCGTTGACTTCAATGAGAGTTTTACTAATGTCCTGTAGGCTGAGTTTGGAGCCTCTGCTGCAACTTCACTGGCTTAGAGGGAGTGACATGGGGAATCAATGGGGCCAGTTGTTTGTCAGACAACGGATGTATGTGAAGCGTGTTACAATAGCCTCGCCCAACGAACATTCATTGGCATTTGACTTCTGTCATAGGGAAGTACAAAACCGAGGCATCATCACGATATCATACTCCTTGGCTTTGCCCTTTGTGTATCAAATGCCAAGAGACAAAAGAGTTTGTCTCCTACGCTGTTGTAAAGTGTTACCGCAGAGACTAGAGTATAATTGCGGATTTCGTGTCTCTCCTTTAGGGAGTTTGTATGGTTGCTCTTAACCATATCACTGCTGACGCAGGCGTCATGCTTTTGTTGCTCAATGTTATTTACTTAGCATGCCAAATGTTAATATGGTACCACTACTATTGTCAGAAGATAATTATTTTTATTTCTTTAAATGTGCAGCCATAGCTGCTTTTTACTGTGTGTATGTGTGTGTGCATGCGTGCGCCTGCACGCTAGTTTAGAAACAATGGTACTGAAGTTAATTTGACTATGCCCAAGAAAAGAGCGTTTAAAAAGCTAGAAAGGAGCAATATGTTGCATGAGTTTTCTAAAACTATACTTTATTCAGGAGAACCTTTAAAATGCATTAAAAGCAATTTGTTTTCTATTCTCAAGTTTGTTTTGATACTTTAATAAAAATAATTAATATATATTTACTCATGTGTCATTTAATTCATTCTAAGTTTCAAGGTCCAGGTTCATTTTCTTAGAACAGCACTATGATATTAAAAAACAAACCCATTTAATAGTTTTTCAACAATAAGCTTCTTATAAAGTGAAACTGGTACTGTTCACTGATCCTCAGGGTATAAACAGAGTTTTGTTATTGCAAGGTTGATCATGAATACCAGGCTAATTTCTCATTTGTGGCTCAGAGGTTAGATTAGGGCACTGGAAGTCGTAAATCCTACCCTTGCAACCAGCCAGCTGATAGTTATTTCAGCTTTCTGATTACCTGGGGTAATACTTTTGAGGGCTGCTGTAAAGTTTTAATGTTTATAGATTGCTTTCAGTGGTCAGATGGAAGGTACTAAAGAAGTATAGCATGATTAGGAGCTTTGTTTTGGGCGCGTGTATGTGGGGGGGGAAGCATGAGGAATGATGAACAAAATGTACTATCCTGCTTTTCCAAAACTAAGTATCTACACCCAGACAGAAGTCCCTGTGTTTTGACAGCCAGCGGCGTGGACCAAAAATTTTGGCTCGAATACTTTGCACACAGTCATAACTTGTAATACAGAGGTCAGATAGAAGGCCAGGAGCTCCAGGGACCAGGAAATTCATTGCAGTATTGCAAAATGTAGTTAAAAATACCAGTTGGAAGGAAGACCTAGGTTACTATGAGCCTGGCAATGCTGAGAGTTCTTTTTTCCTGTCAACAAATCCATTTACAGATGTGCAATCTCCAAATGTGTATTCACCCTTTCATATATTCTCCTATACCTGCTATCAAATTTTAGCTTTGAATACTTAATTCGCTTTTAATTTGGTAAATTTATAAATCATCTGCCTGCCTTCTAAGTTGTCTTCTGGTTGTCAACACAAGCTTGTCTTAAAAACCTTATCAACAGAATTAGGGCTATGAATTCCTGAATTGATATTTTATAATATTGCCTTTAAATGGTGTAATCTGAAACCATCTAATTGTGCATGTAGCTGGTCTATATGTCATATTCCTAATAGCATCATTAGTACTGCTTGAATTAAAGATGACCTTGCATCTTCTCTGTGGGTCACACTAAATATGTGTGTGTACAGGCCCATGCAGATCTTAATGCATGCTGGGCTTTAGGCTGCATGTTCTTTAACGAGCATCTACTTTTGTCTAGTTCTTCTCTTGATGTAAGTTAATAAATAGCGATATTGAAGGTAGGTAAAGCCAATGATTTACACTAGGCTAGAAACATTTAATGAAACTGAAAGGTAACACATTTAAATTGATAGTAATGCTTCTACCTGGGCTGATCTAGAATTTAAAGTTATTGCCTAAGGGGTTGGCATTAAAATCGCTATGATTATTAGTTTTGTAAGAGAAACAGAGTAATGAAAAATGATTTATGGGTAATGAAGATAAACAGTACAGTTGTTAGTAACAAAAGAGTTTAGAAAATGAAATCTACTTCATCTTAAAAAAGTCTGACTCCTGAGTGGCAATTGTATCTCACATCCATTTTTTATTTTTTTATATTCTACATCCCATGAAGCGGTCTCCTGGACTAGGTACCATCAAGTCTCATTCAGTTTGCCCATTCCCATGTTTCTGTGTTTGCGCAGTGCCCCCAACTGGAGACCCTGAGAAGCACATGATAAAGGTGTTGCTCCTAAATGTTAACCTACACAGAAATACTTAATAGCATTCTTCATCAGCTTATAATGACAGCAATATCATACTTTTGTTTAAACAATAGACATCATTCCTTTTTAAAGTGTAGCTAAGATAAAGAGTGACAATATTAAAAAAAATCTTCGTACTCGAAGCTCAGCTCCCTAGTGGACACACTGAGTCAGAACTGCTGACTTTAGTGATAAAAATAGTTATTTACTAATTTTCAGTCCTATTAGATCTTCAAAGCCAGCACAGTCAAAGGAGAATACACTGGATTCTATTCTTGATGCAGCATCAGTTCTGACTGCGTATCTTTATTATTGCCAACAATGATGCATGAACCAAAAAAAACCTACTGATTTTCAGACCCCAAGCTCTCAGTCAGAAAATTGATTAGACCCGTGAAATGAATAAATGGAAAATGGAAACAAACTGAGAGCTGAAGTTGCGATCCTTTTTTTTCTGCTTTTGAGAATTTAACAACTTTATTATATATCTAAATATTTGTATATATATGTATTTAACAACTTTTGCAGACTGTGCCAAAATAATTGGTGCACCACCATATCCACTTAGACATTGGGTATGTCTRCACAGCAAATAGTAGTGTAGCATAGCAATACTTTTATACAAACTAGTTCAGTACCAGGAACACCCTAGTGATTACAGCAAGAAGCTCAGCATGTGCCAACTGATGCCCCTGAGCAGGTGAGCTCTGCATGTTGCTGGCATCTGAGGTAGCTCATTTGTAGGCAGCTCAAGTGTCATTCAGCTCTCAGGTTAGTGCACCTTCTGGACCTGCCTGTCAAGTAGCTGCCTGGATTCCCAACAAATGGCTCTGCCACTTCAGACCAAAGGTCCATCCAGCCCTGTTTGCTTTGTACAACAGTGATCATAAGCAGATATCCACGGAAGAATAAAAACAGACCAAGCAGACATGACACTTTTGCTGGGTGCTCTCCCACATTCTGACTATTTTCAGCTCAGGAGTCACATTAATGCAACATGATTCTTCTAGTTAGTAACTTTGAGTAGCTTTTTCTCTCAAGTATTTGACTAGTTTCTCATCTACAGTAGCTTTTGGTGGTAAGTTCCATTGGCCTATTGCCACTTACAAGAAAAAAAGCTCCTTTTGTTTGTTTTGAACCTRTCACCTTAGCTTCACTTACAGTCCTTCTTCTTGAATTGGAAGAAGCAATACTTATCCATCCTCTCCATGCCATGCATAATTTTGTACCCCTCCACACTGTTTCTTCTTCAGGAAGAAAAGAGTCCCAGCCTGCTCAGTCTTTTTTTCATCCGGCAACCATTTCACATCTTTGACCATCCCTGTTATCCAGCTTTTCTGGGAAAGGACTGTATCTTTTCGAGTTCTAATATGTGCTTTAAGACAAGAGGACCAGAACTCCTCACAGTATTCAAGGTGTAGTCAAACCATGGATTAATACAGCGTAGTCATGTACGCTGACGCATGTAATGATGTACATTATTCCTTTCCTAGTAATTCAAGATTTGGTTTGCTTTTTTGACCACTGCCAACAGCACTGAGTTGATGATGCAATAAAACAATCTATCAAACCCTAAAATCTCACTCCTGAATAGTGATGGTAAACTCAGAGCCCAACATTTCATATATGAAGTTAGGATCAATTTTCCCCACATGCATCACCTTATACTTACTCCATTGAATTTTGTCTACCATTTTAATTTCCAGACAGTAAATCTCATAAAGTCTTTCTGCAAATCTTCTCAGACTGCCCTTATCCGTACTCCTTACTATCCTGAATAATTCCGTACCATTATCAATTTTCTCACTATACTGCTCACCCCTTTACCAGCTCATTTGTGAAAATGTTGAACAGTATAGGTCCCAGCACAGATTCCTGTGGAACTGCACTGGATGTTCTCCCTCTGCTAAGAGAACTCATTATTTACTCCTACCCTCTGTTTCCTATCTTTTAATCAAGACTTGATGCATGCATATGCATTTTCTCCTATCCCATGGCTACTTAGTTTCCATATAAACCTTTGGTGAGGGAATTTATTGAAAGCCTGTTAGAATTCTTCATAGACTACATCTGCTAGATCACCCTGATCCACCTGTCTGTCCACCCTTTCAAAGATCTCCACATGGGTCTGTAAGCCTGAATTCCATTTCCTGAAAAACATGTTGAGTTTCTCCAAGTAGACTGTATTTATCCAGGTACCTACTGATTCATAGTTCCTTTATCTTAATTCCCATTTCTTTGCCTGATACAGATGTCAGACTGACAGGCCTACAGTTCCTTGGATCATCCTCCTTTTGTAAAGGTCAGTGACACATTTGCCACACTTCAGTCTACAGATACCAAGGAAGATTAAGTGAGAATGAGTTGCATGCTGTTTTTAGTAATTCAGTAATTTTTCTCTGTTTTCTTTGAATTCTTGGGTGAAAACCTGATTGGTTAGTGTTGATTTTTCTCTAAAACTTCACCCACAGTCACTTCAGTTTCAGACTGATCCTCTGCTGGCTCCCTTCACTGAAGAGCTGGGATTCCTCTCTTTGGACCCTGATCATCCTTTGGCACTAGATTGTCTAACAGACTAATTATTACAAATATATTTGAAGGATGATTTAGCATTTATTTCAATTTCTTTAGCCACTCTATTCCCTGGAACTGCTTCTGACAGGCTGCTTCTGCCCTAAGCCCTATCTCTAGTATGTCTCCTATAACAGGGCCTTCGTCATCCTCAGAACACATTCGGAACTTTTAGAGCCTCTGTAGGCCACTCCAACCTCTCATCTGGTATTAAGGAGCCATAACGCAGGTAAAAATCTTATTGCTGGATTTCAGTCCCTGCCCTGCTGTGTGACGGAATCACACAAACCACCCAATACCTCTATTTTTCCATCTGAAAGACAGGGATAATAACTGGTACCTCCCTTTCTAAAGCACTTTAACATCATCAAAGGAAAAGTGATTTTTTTTTCTCAACCAGAAAATTGTGCAGTGTAAAAAAAAAAAAACACTAAAAATATCCTCCTTTTGAGAGCTTATCTCAATTAAAAAGTTATAGCACTGCCACTCTACCTTTCATACCAAGAAAAATAAAATCCCTTGCTTTTGAAGACTGAATCATTAAGGATCTTTACAAGATTTGTTCCAAATTGCAATGAGTTACTGCAAAGCTTTTGAAGAGAGAGGTAAATTTTTATTGCCACATTATTACCATTTACATTAAATTCTTCCAAAACCCCTGTATGAAATGGGACTCCACTCCAACCCAGACCCATGAATACATTTATTTCGTTCTGGTTTTCTTTCTATTTTTGATTTTTTGTATTCTTTGCCTTTGAGAGCAATGTTGACACTATGGAGATAAACAATTCATGAGTCAAATATATTTTAAAGAGAACAATTCCTCTAAAGAAAATAAATATAACCATAAATTACCCAGCTTACAGTGGAGTTACAGGCTAGTTCAGAGTGAAAGAGGACAAGTCAGCATTTGGCAAATTTGTAGTTATGCCCTCTGCATATGACAGGTTTTGCAAAAGAAAGATCTTACAGGTAGTTAAAAAACTCACAAGAATAACATGCTCCCAAAAATGAATAATAAAGGAGAAAACAAAATCTAAATTCTATTAGATAACATTCAGAAACACTCACACAATCCAAACTAAGAAACCCGATTAGAATGGAGACCCTGATCCTGCAATTGTCTGACTGCAAAGGATCTATTTTATGTGCAAAATTTACCCACAAGTAGAACCAGAATATCCCCGTCAAGACTTTTCCTGGACAGCCAGAAGACACGTTCTGTTGGTACAGCATGTGTATGCTTCACTTGATGCTTTTATCCAATACCTACTGCAGTCCAAGTTCTCAGGCCATTGACAATTGCTCGGTCAAGAGCTGAGAGCAGAACAAAAGAAAATAGTGGAGAAAAACTGAGCATACAATAGCCCCTGTGCTGAATGGAGCACAGCTATCTTTCATTGGCTAAAGCACAGATCCTTCCTCTCCCTGGCTTGGGTAAGCAGAGTGCTCTGATGCTGGAACAGCAAGAACTTCCCTTCTTGTTTATATTTACTATAACCATCAAAACCGAACCACTCAGGGCTTGTAAATCGTAGTAATTCGTAATTGTGTAAATTCCTGTGGTTTTATCAAGCATTCTCAAAGCCCCAGAGCCAAGATGTATGGGATGGAGTGAGAACCTCATTCCTCAGGATCATAGGGAAAGCCCTAGATACATTACTTCTGTATATTAAAAAGTTCAGAAACCAGGAAAAAACAAAAGAAATTCAAAATACATTAGGGTGTTAACATTTCATGTTTAGAAACAAATGTTCTGGAGTTTTCAGTTTGTTTGCTTGATTTTGGGGGGGGAATTTTTTTAAACAGGATTTTTTAATGTCTGGGTTTGGTCACACCACATTCCTTTGCTGACAGCGAAACCGTCCTCAGACCAAGGAAAGGGCGAGTAGAAAAAGTTATCAGTGCTGACTCTCAAGGGTTATGAATTTTAGTTTCAAATAAAAAAATCCTTAGAATTAATTGCAAGAGAAAGAAGAGATTCATTTAAAATTTTACCTGCCTTTCAAATAATGCCATGCCCCTCTGCATCTAGCTAAAAGCAGTGAGAAGCACTCTATTTTACACTTATCTTCTGTTACTTTTATCTGAATTTCTACAATATATTTTTGAGCCTCCTACCCCTCTGTGAACTGACCCTCCACTTCACATCTTTCCAGAAGCTGTTACTCAACTGAACAGAATGTTCCAAAGCTGGTTTATAGCACACAACATAATAGTCCCCTTAAAAAAAAAAAGAGAAACTATTCCACAGGAAGCTAAAACAAATATTGAGTTCCACAAATACGTATTCAAAAGCAGGAAATGCCAGTGTTGAGGGTGCAAGCAGAAGTTCAACCCTGCTGTCTTATGCGTATGATGAAATATCTTCTAATTGCATGAGCGCTTATTTCCAAATAAGATAACATACCACATTTTTCATACTCTGTGTGTGCAGTAGTTTGCACAGTTCTGTATCTAATGCTAACAGAATCCTATAAGAAATTGTCCACACAAAATGCTCGACAAATGAGATGATTGAATTCTTGCTCTCGTGTACATGGATTCACAGATATTCTTAACTAGGAGCTATTTATTAACGAAAACTGCAGCTGCAACCTCAGAGAAACAGGTATCCACACATCTAGGGTTCCTGAATGGAACAAGGGACTAATCTGAAAGTCTGTGTAGCACAAAGGCATCACATAAGTGATAATTATACCCTAAATAAATGTCTAATTAGAAAAGGTGTTGAGGAGGCCTTGGGGAAAGTGAGTCTTGCCGCTGGTAACGCTTTCAGTCAGTGTAAGAGCTAAAGTCTTATCTGTAAGACATAGTATCTGAGTCCTCTTCAGCACAGGTAAGAATTCTGTAAAAGCATTTGAGAGGGGCATGGTAAGYTTGCCTAGGGCAGAACAGGTCACTGTGGCAGAAGCCACAGATGAGACCTGAGCAAAAGCTAACAATAAACACATATCTTTCTTCCAAACACCCAGTTCTTTCTTCTCTCGTCCTCACCCCGCTCTCTACACTGCAGACAGTTCCTCAGATTCTCCTCAAGTCTCCTGGACACAGGCGACCATGGCAGCAAGGGCAGCCTTTAGCACAAATGAAGAAGATAACTACTTCTAGCACCAGCTCTAAAGAGACAGTGAACTACTACTGAGCCGCATCAGCTCTTAGCATCAAACACTTCTTTATGGGAGACCTTCATGCAGCCACCTCCTGTCATCCTTCCACCCTGAGCTCTCATCAGCAGCTTCCTTTTATTGTGTTTCTGAACCCTGGGCTCTGGAGGCTGCAGACACCCTTTCCCAGAGTGCATTTGGGTACTGAAGGTGCTCATTTCAATCAGATGAGCATCAAGCCTCACACACCCCACTTGGAGGCAGAACTCACTCAAGGGTGAGATGGTGTGATTTCTAGACAATGGGACCCGGGAGAGAGTAGGTGCAATCCCACATTTGCCTAAGGCATCAGTGTACCTAGGGCCATGTGTGAGCAGCTGAAACACCTGCACAATGAAAAAAAGTGTATGAGAGATTTGCATGACTGGAGAGAAAATGATAAGGGGCTCGACAGAAGGATAGATTTGAATGATTCTCTTCTTTGGTTTCTCATCTTTCTCTCCCCTAGAAACCAGAAACTCCAGCCTAATGAGTATGGCACATATGACACATATTTAAATTCCAGGGTAACAAAGATACTTTTCATGCATGACAGTAAGTGCATCAGAGAAGGAGGACCTGTAACCTGTCAGAGGGCCATTTTTTTTATCTCTTTCCAAAAATACAGTGCCATCATTTAATGACATTTGAGGTATTTCATTGTTTTTTCAGACACTTTAAGGCGCATTTAATTGTCTTGCAAACTGAATTGTCTGTGCAGTGCCCTACTAGCACTTATGACTGCTGGGACAGTTATTTAGTGACAACCTTCTAAAGCACGGGCAAGCTCATTCCGGACACTGTGAGCTCAGACATGACAACGCAGTGACCACAATACCCTGGAAACTGGACTCCATCTAAAAGTTGACTCGTCACACGCAAAAACAGAGCAAGTTAGATTCTTCATAACTGACCTCTTCTTTCTGAATGTTCATGGACACTGAATACAAGGTAGGATTCCATTCTCTTCACCAAGCCTCTACTTCTCTTCACAGGCATATAGACAGTGTCCTAGGTGCTGAGAGTGTATCCACTTAGGTCAGGTGTTTCAGGCCGCTCCTTAAGCAGTCATTAGTGTACTACTCCTGCACGTGAATGGAGAAAGGATATGAATGTCCCAGGGACAGGACAAAACATCCTACCAAAAAACCCTGCTAGTCTTGATAAAGAGCCCTGTGATTTTAAAGAGAAATTTCAGTGTCTTCAACCTAGCCTCTGCTGTGTGTGATCTGAATAGTCACCATGGAAGAAACATTTGAGCATGAATTCCTTATGTGAGTCTTCTAAATATATATGCAGCTCCCAAATTACTAAGAAATTGCACATATATATATCTCCGTTCAGAAGAGTGCTTAAGTAAATGTGTAACCCCATGAACGATATCATATGTACCTGTGAACAAATGGCAAAGAAATTTCCATTTTTTTTCTGCAGATACTTAAATAAAAGTATCTTGAATTTTAAAACTGCTGAGTACATCTGGAGCCTGATAAGGCCAATGGAAACTGCAACTGCTCTGAGTTTTTAAGGAGCAAGCTACTTTTATTTAGACACCACCAATCTCAAAGTGCTTTTCAAAAGTAGGGAGGTAATATCTCTTCAGTATGTTGAAGTGAAGAAATTGTAAAAGGGAAGTGATATCATTTGTCGATTTGCTACCTACCTAATGCCTCTGAGACTAAAATACTGTCTTATATTTAAGCACTAAAATATGTATAATAATGTACTGAGTTGTTTTTCTTGTAAAAATTTGTAAATTTGTAAAAATTCTCTTTTTATTTTGCTTAATTCTTCATTGTATATTATGTACATATAACTATATGTAAGTATACCATTATTTATTCTCCTGCTAAGAAAAATAATAAACACAGGGAAGGCAAAATGCTGCCTTGCTTCCTCTGAGGAAAGCCCTACCTTCAGTGGTATCTTCTTGCTTGGACCAGAGGCACAAAGTCAGGCATTCTGCCTCATGGATGAATGCATATATATTCATACACATAAGCTAGCTCAGAAAAGCCCAGTTCATTGCCAGCTGTGGTGCGAGGCCAATGAGTTGTGCGTGCTCTCAGAATGATGCCACACTAGAGCCCGATGGTTGGACAGGCAGGCAAGCATCTGCTCAGAGCATCTTGCTAGAAATAAGCGTCTGAGCAGCTGCACAGACTGAGGATGCAGGTGACAAATCCTGGTGTTCATGCAGAGCCAGCAGAACAGAAATTTAGGGTTAGGCACCAGAGAATGGGGATTATGAGGACTTCAAAGGTGCTCAAATCCTTTTGGGGGCCTAACTCCAAGTAACAAGAAATCAAGAACTAAAGAGTATTTCTAAGTAGGGATATGTACGTGCATTAATAAGGAAACAGAAGGTAAGTGTAATGCTCAGTTTCCTTTAAAATGAGTTCTATGTAAAAGACTCAGTTAATGTTTTTAGGTCACCCTAGTAACATGACCAACATTACCATAGCAGTATCTTATATGGAAAGACAGATCACTCCAACTTCATGAAAAGGTAATTCTACTTCTCTGAGTCATGGTAATAAATCCATGCTTGTGGAGTGAAACGGACAATCACCAACTATCTTGAGCTCCCAGTGATGTCAGGTTAGCTGAATATTCAATATGCGTAAATTTCAAAAAAAACAGTAAATGTCATGCTTAAATTTATGATCCCCCAAAGGACAGCATGTTCTGAGCAATTAGCACAAAATTATTGCCAGAGATGTGATATATGAGAATAAATAAAACTTTAAAAAGATACAGATGTTAAATGTGTATGTGCCTTCGAGAATAATGTTAAACATTTAAAAATAACCTCTGTGATTATTGGTGCATTTAGATTTTATAAGATCTAGGACTCGCAGAGGACTCTGGTTCTTGTTCTGTGCTATACCACACGTGCTCCAGATCAAATTTCAGGGGGAGGTCTCTTTTGTCTCTTCCAGACTTTTAGTAAGAGTGCAATGGGCTAAATTCAGAAGCAGTGTAGCCATATGCATCTCCTCAAAATCTACAGGTCAAATTCAACAGTGTCTAAATAATGGTGAGAACTATAATCCTGGTGTCCGAGAGGAGCAAATCACTGGCTTCAATGGTTATCCTTCAGAATATGTAAGATGAGAATCAACTTGCTGGTAATAAACTGTTCACAGTTAGGTGCTGGTCAGAGTGATCGGCACTAGTTTAGTATGCACTGGCTTGGAAAATGAATACAACATTACCTTCCCGATGGCAGAAAGCGGCAGCATAGAGGACAGTAGCGGCAAGTGTCAATGAGAAGCACTGTGGCAGTAGGTAATAAATTATCCCTCTAAGCTCTGAACTGTATGCATCTACCTCCTCAGAAGATAAGCCACAATTTTAAACTGAAAAACAAGTACTGTCCCATCCTGAGATTGTCACAGGAACTGTTCTGGCAAGGAAAGCCAAAGGTCAATAGGGAAATGAGGCATTTCGCTTTCATTCTGACTTTCTGAATAAAAAGAACTAGGACTTGTTACAGTAAAGGTGAGAAAGGGTAGAAAACTACATTTTCCTTCTCTGGCTCTTCTCCTACCCTGAGCTTGTCCTAGCCTCCCCTCTTTGTCTGGGCCCTTCCCCTACCACCTCCTTATCGAAAACCCAAAGCATGAGCACCTCTGTCAACGCAGTCTCCTGCCTGCTGCTCCCAGGACTCCCAGCTCAACCCAGTGCGTTACCAGTTCCCTCATACCCCACCACACATCCCAGTGCTGCTGCTGCGCTCGGTGGCCGCTCTATAGCTTCTGCTGAGAGGCTGAGTGCATTATTAATGGCATTTATTCTAATAGCATCTAATGACCAGCCGGTGATGACACAAATAACAGGGGAGTAATCTTAAACAGTTTTCCCCAAATATATATGTTCTCTTGCCACACTCCTTCCTCTTTAGCATCTCCATTACACTTGTTTTGCAAGTTTGCTGAGTGCTGAATTAGCTCAAATTACTGCATTTTATCACATACTCCTCTTTTAGGAATAATTTACATACAATGAGAAACTTACTTACACCACAATTTAAGTCATTGTTAAACTTGTCAGTATGCATCATAATAAACAGTGCCTAGAAAACACATGTTAATTCATGGCTTTCTTGTGCCATCAAMCACCACACAAACACACAGTAATGGACAACTCTGTTCTGAAGTCCTAAAAACCCGCCTAGAAAACACAGTTAGACTGGGAACAAAGGCGTGTTGCAACCCCCAATTTACGAGTGAGGACCAGGCAGAGTTTTTTACTGCTTCTTAGGGTTTGATCACAAAGTGGTTTTCTTATTTTAAAAGGATGGGAAGCTCAGGCCATGAAACTTGCTGCGAGATCTTTAGTATTCCATGGGTTCTCATTAAGTGGACCATTTCATTACAAAGAGTGATAACTGTTTTTTTACTTAAAAAAAAAAATCCCTTAATAAAAAAGGCATGAGCAAAAGAGTGTTTCAGACTCCTGACACTAAAACCAGCTTTGCTGGTTTTTACAATGCTAGTTTTAATTTGCAGTCATCTCTGACCGCTACGTCACTGTGTTCCCAGTGCACATGGGCAAACGAATCCCAGTAATGTAAGGCTTTGCAAGGGCAACACACTAAGCTTGAGGCTGATTTCTTAAGCCCTGGAACAAACAGAAAGCTTCCTATTACCTCATCTTTCATCACCCTGCTAAGAAACAAACCACAGCAAAGTTCTGCCCTTCAGACATTCAAAAAGTTTCTGGCCAATCCAGATTTTAATCTGGATAGTTTGTGTTTAGTTCATCTCCCAGAGGTGGGTGCAATTTTCTCACTAACATATATCAGAGACATTCTCCTGCCTATAACTTTTTAGATGGCTACATAGACAACTTGTGAGCCAAAATCATAGACTGAAATTGAACAATCAGTTCAGAAAAATCTGAAATAAGTTTTCATAAACAGTTCAGAGGTAGACATTCATAAAGAGAGGCAGGAGGAGTTTCTTTGACTCTACTGTCATGCATCTCCATTTACTTAATACAGCAAAACATAGAACTTTATTGTACCAGAGTAAAAATAAGGCAAAGGATCACTAACATGCCTTTCAGGGACACATTAGCAATATCTATTGAATGGAACGATACATGAAACCAAAGTCTGGGGCTGGGGTTTAGATCCTACATCAGTTGGTAAAGATGGGAAATTATGTCCAAAAGCTACCTGTTGATCAGTTATTCATGTATGAGACCATTTAAGACAAAGGAAAATATGTTCTGCTTTTCAAACAGGGGAAAAGTTTATAGCAAATATAGCAAATAGCAACATAATCTGCACATAAAAAGCACAGAAAAATATAAAAAGAAAGAAAAATTGCTGGGGGGGGGGGGAGAGAAATTAATTAACATTTCCAGAGAGACGATTTCCCTGGTTTACCCTCACTTTTGATAAAGTGATTAAAGATCAGCATATGCAGCCTTTGGCAAAAAAAATAGTTTCTTGCATCTCTTTTGAGTGAACTGCTGGCTGGTTCAGGAGTTAGACTCTGAAGAAAGTTCATGACTGGCTTCTCTAAGAAAAATAGTTGCCAGCCATAGGGATGAAGATACTGAAAGGAAATAGTAGGGACTCTGGACAATTAGGAGGGAAGAACACATTCTTGAATCCATTCCTTTCATAGGTAACATGAACGATGTAGGGCTAGTTTCTGCCTCTAGTAATAGGGACTTCAGCATGAGTGAAACTGATGGCTAATAGCAATAGGTACAATGAAAGGCAAAATTTGATTCATGCAATCTAGTTTTTTACTAGTCCTCTAATGAGTGATTTGGTTTTTGCACATAATTTGATTGTTCAAAACGAGAAATGGCTAGCTCATGCACCCTTTAATTCACATATGTGCATGGCACTTCCAGTGCTTCACCATGAAATACATGTACATTCTTCTACGGGTAGCACAACAGAGAATCATGTGAAGTTGTGGGATATTTTCCTTTTCTTGGTATGGATAGTGAGAAACAAGACAGAGCCCAAGCTCAGGGTTTCTATTCACTGTCTCCTTCTATGAAATGTGGTATTTCCACTACATGTTTCTCAAACAGTCCCCAGATCAGCTCTTGTGAACAGCTCAAAGGCAGTAACCAGATACGTGCTGGCTGGACAGCAGGCAACACCAAGCAGAAGTGAAACAAGCTTTCAAATGCACTTTACTCACAGCAGCTCCATTCCTTCTCGCTCACTGACTAAAGATAAGATAGTGCATTAACACTTAACATCCAAGCATAGTTGGCCTTTCCGTTTCCTCTCCCATCCTCCACACAACAGCACAATTCTCTGAAACGTTACACATTTTGCTTCTTTTATTAACTTCAGTACTGTGGCAGCAAATGACAAGTCCTATTACTGATACTATAAAGATGTAATTATTATGCATGGCTTGTGCAAGATCCTTACATATTTCCTGCATTAAACTATGAATCTATCTTGCATCATCTTGATGTGATTCATGTACTTTAGTTAATTTGAAACAGCATTGCATGCAGTATAATAAAACTGCACAGAGCTGGCTCTTTAATGATAAGCCAACATTACACAGATGCCCCAACTAGTCACACAAAGGCTACTGGCATTTATATCAGAATGGACGATTACTGTCTTATAATAGTATGGGTTTGGGCTGTTTTCAGCAGGCTGGACAACATTGTCAGAACCAGATCAGCTCAACATGTTCCCAAAAGTCATAAACTGAACAAAGTAGACTGGAAAGCRGCTTAAACATTTTCTATATTTATCTAACAATAAAAACTTAGTTACTTTGGCCCAAATGCTGCAACTGATTGCCTTATAGCTATCGAGGAATGTGCCGAGCCCCACTGCGTTCAACAGGACTCTCTGCCAACAGGTCCAGATGGATCAGCTTGCAGGACCGAGGTTTTGCGTGTCCCTTTGCCTCATAACAAAAATAAATAAATAAATAAAATAAAATAAAATAAAATAAAATAAAAGGTGCCTAGATAGGTATCAGGTTCTTCATTGTAATTTCGAAACTCTACACTTTAATTGAAACGCTTTCACTTTCTTGTCAGCACGAGGCAGCGGGCGCACGCGTTGCCAGCAGGGGACACTGCAGCTCCGGCCACCTGGCGTCGCGTCGCGTCGCGTCGCGGCACTCCCGGGCGCCGCTCCGCAGCGGGCGGCACGGCCGTTAGGGGCGGGGGGAGGGGGAACGCCGGCCGCTGGGGCGCGCACATTCCACGGTCGTTAGGAGCGGCCGTTACGCGGCGCGCGGGGTGGGGGAGGGGGAAGGGGGGGGAAGGAGGTGCTGCAGGCGGGGGTCCTCGGGGCCTCCTTGCCCCTGTGGGGAACACCTCGGGGAGACTTGGGCACATCGCAGGTGTCACCTTGCCTGCAGGCCATCAAACGTGCCTAGTTCTCCGTGATGGTACCACTGGTAGCAAAGCTCGCTGAAATGCACCCTGTAGGTCCAGGTTTTGCATGTGTGTTGTGCTTGTTCTCTTAAAAGGCGGGGTATAAGGTCTATAAAGAGCCAGTGATCCATATTTTAAAAGGAATTTTTAGTTCACACTCTGCTACCTTGATGTCACTTACCCAGCGGTTCACATTCCACCCCGTATTAATGTGCAACCCACTGACTTGAGGTGGGTGTTTTTAAGGTTAACTTGGGGTCAAATCTGGCTGCATTTTCTAGGGGCCAGGCTAGAGGCTTGCACCCGAACTCTGCCGTGATAAACCTGGTGCACCTTTGTTGATTTCAATATGGACATGCAGCGTGCCCAAGAGCACAATATGGCTTGTCATGTAACTTCCAGGCACTTCAAACTGATGCAACATTATGGTATTCAATAGAAGGGACTTCCCCTTATTTCAGCAAGCCTAGATCTTGTAAATGAAAACCTGACCCCATTAGTTATCTGGATGGAGAGTCCCTGATGGCAATTTATAGTCTATATTTTGTGACTAACGAAGTATGGTCACTGGAATTTTCTGATAGCTTTCAGCTATAGCCCAGCAAGGTGCCTTTAGGAGAGCTGAATGTAAAGCTCACAGTGGTTATTGACAGAAAAAGATCTGTCTGTTGAGCCTGTTCTGCTACAAGGATAAGATACAAATGCATGAGCTGTTTGTGCAGTACCAAGAGCTTTAAATCATAGATGGGCAGTTACTGGTGTGTGCAAACACTTAATGAAAGCAGTAGACCAAAGAGTTACAGACAACTACTGAAGAACCCTGGGCCAACGTCCTTCATGTGTGTCCTCAGAGCACAGCTCAAAAACACTAACTCAAGTCCCAAAGGTGATAAGGCTGTTTTAGCAAGCACTGACTTCTAGAGCACAAGCAGCTTGTAGCACATGTCTACTTCAGTCATATAACAGGAAAAATGCTGCACGGTCATGCAGTTTCCCTATCAGCACTGCTCTAATTTAGTCCTTATTAGCAAGATGCTGTACAATTAGCTCTGCCTCTCAGCAAGAATAACTATCCCTTGGCCTGCCAATTCATCTCCATTGTTTCCGGTACCAAGTTTTTGTACTTAGAGTCTACTGCATTGTGCCACACAGACATGCCCTCAGATTTTTACATGCACTCACAGAGCGAACAGGTACAGTGATTTAACAAGTTAGCAGCCCAGAAGAGAGAATGGAGAACAAATCCCATAAGCTCTCTGCAGCCACTTCAGTGCAAAGACTGGGAGGCAGCTCAAGGAATAGTTTGATCATTCATAGTAGACAGTGAGGAATAATCTGCTCTGCTGATGCTGCTATTGAGTTGGTAACTTTTGGCAAGAAGGTAGTAACAAACATCTCCAAGGTCATTTTGACAATAATAGCCCCCATAACCTACGTCACATCATTGCAGTGCTGAGCAAAGGAACATGTAACATCTTAAATAAAAAAAACCAAGACTGTAAGCTCGTAACACAGTGGCTGTGCACTTTGGGAAAATGTTACCCCAAATCCTTCTCTCTCAACTGGAAGCAGAACACATTTTTATATTGGATGCAATTTCTCTTTTAAGCAGCTTTATCTTAAGGCTTTTAATATTTTATTCTTAGAGGTACTTGTCCAATCTGTAGTCAACACTTCATTCGCTGCTCCTTCAGTCCATGCCTGGAGCCTTCACAGAGAGATACACAAACCCTGAACTGTATTGATCATGCGTACTCAGCAAGAAAAACACGCATTCAGGCACTGAACTCCCAAAGTCCTGTCCCACCAGGCAGTGAATTCAGTGTGAACTCATGAAGGATTCCTTGGGCATGGCTTTTCATTTGTTCCAAATTCTTAACCAATACTATGATGAGCAGGTCCCAAAGGAATTGACACTAGCAAAATAGTTTAAATTTGTACATAGTTGTCACGGGGAAACTCAGGAAGAACTGAAATGTGTAGTGTATAAGGGAAAAATACATGTGATTCAGTGAGAATGCTTAGTATTCTCTGAGTGGCCTTTCCGGGAGCTGAACCTCACCTGAGAAAATTGTTAATGTTCTGCAGCTCCCAGAGTCCCAAGGAGCAGAGTGCTGCATGTCACACACTCATATCTCAGCTGTGAGTCCTGCCTCACTGGTTGGGAATGGCAGTCCTGTACATCAGATGCTATCTAAGACATGCTGGTTTTGCTACTGGACATTATTCCACTCCTATAATAAAAACAGCATGAGGAAACCACAAGAAGCATTCAGCTCAGACTTTGTTCCATTTCTGTGGTGATGGCAAATCATCCTACAGAGTGAACTGATGTAGGGATGAACTGCCTATCCTGCCTGATTCATGGGACACAAAAGCTTTGGGGAGGGTATCAAGTTCACATTACTGCAGAGGCTAGTTTAGCGTTTTGAAATGCTAAAACCAAAAATTATGAAGAATAATCATCTCCTTTATTGGGTATCAACCGGTACTGCCCTAGCAAGTATCAAAACAGAGCTGAAAATAATTCATCACTTACTTAATGCATCCTCTTGTCACATGGATTTCTTTAAAAATAAAGAAGAGAGGAGTGACAACCAAAGGTTCACACTACTTAAGAAGATACTACCTGAAATAATATCTCTGTATACAAAATCAAAAAGTCATCATTCTAATTCAAGAGAAAGTTCAAAATTATTCATCAGTTGTTCCAAGCTTCTCTCTGCTTTGTTTATTCCAAAAGGAAAATGGAAGAGGAGAGGAATCTTTCAAGGCAATTACATCAAAATCAAAAAAGTTCCAGAGAAATGATGACCATTAAGAACATGGTTCTGAATAATCGGTTTATATTCTTAATTTGCATGGAAGTGGTCAGTTCAGGAAACAAGTGGTAACTTCTCAACCACATATTAATGTCCAGGAGTTTAGCTATTACTGAAGCATGTTAACTGAGATACATATGCAGATAAAGCATGTAAACTGAGATATATATATATATGCAGATATCAAATGACAGATTCTTTGTTCTGTTCATGTATACAAATGCTGGAAGTCAAATGAGGGTGGAGGGGTGCTTGATACAAAGAGTTCGGCAGCAAGCACCAGGTACCAGTTAAGGCATTCCCATACCTCCAACTGCTCACTCCTGTCTGTGTCATGGCAAGCTGCCCCCTTCAGCTGTGCTAGCTCTGCTGTTTGTGAAGCCATTCTGCAAACACGATCAGCCAGCAGATACTCAAAAAGGCTTTCCCCCCCACCAAGATTACTTTTTAACCAGCTACAGTTCACTGAATGGGCTTATTCTGCAGTCCGTAAACATTGTGGTGGCACCAGGGAGAGGGCAGCAATGGGGGAGAAGGAGTAGCTGGGAGTGGGAGAGTGAGACCTGCCTTAGATGGTGTTGCCACCCAGAAACAGTGTGTGGAACTATACTCTATTAGCGCTTTTACGCATTACATCAGTGTACATCCTGAAAATATGCTCAAGCAGTGTTACTATGTCACAAAATTTCTAGTGTAGCCTGCTTTCAGAGACAACCAAAGTTCATGGGAAATGAGCTACGATGTTCCTCCCCATCATTCTTTCCTTTGGATACCTGTATTCTCTGTGCTTTCCCCTCCTCTTTCCCCCACACTGAATAGGAGCTGAATACCTGTGTTGAAATCCTGGCTGCAAGGCAGAGGGGGACAACTTTCACGCCAGCATTTCTCCCAGTTTTAAAACAAAAGCTTCTTACCATTTGACTCCATCAGGAACAAAACAGAAATAAGTGCACTGCAATGTCTTAACTTAAACCATCGGTGGCTTCTCAAAGGAACCAAGGCATCTGAGTGAGAACTGAAGTAGGTGAAGCTGGGATATGTGTCCCTTTCTGTCAGTTCTGGTAATCCGTGGCACAGGAGCAGTGACATCTGTGCAGTAACATCTTAAACTGTGGCTGTTAAATTTACCAGAGCTAATTTATCAGTGCTCTTACTCGGCTGGGATGTACCCACATAAACATCCCTACTGAAATCAGCTTGTAAATTAGATAAACAAAAGGTCTGATATCTTAGTGCTTTAGTTAAGTCATTGGGACTATGGTTTTGAAATCAGGAAGACAATTCATCCAAGTGCTTGCCAACATATGCAAGTGTTTACAATTTCACATAAGCATTAGATTTTTTAAAAAAATTTAGACTGGTTCTTTTTGTTGCTGTGCAATTATATGGCATGTGGAAAATCTGGCAGCCCACTAATTCCATAGCTTGTGGCGGACAACTTCAGATCCTGTATATGGATCCAGGCACATGAAGCTCTTACTGCTCTCACTGGGAGTGTCAGCACACAGTGAAAAGAAAATACTTAAATTTACTAACAAACGTTGCTGAGGCAGTAATGCAAATCTTGGTTTGTAATCTAAAAAGATCCACTGTCATGCCAAATATACATGAAATAAACCCACCTGCTACAATTCCCTGAAAGGACTGAAGTTTAAAAAGAAATCTGCCTCTTTAAACTCAGGAGAATAACCCAAGAAAACTCTCCCTTGGTTGCTAATTGAATGACATCAGAAAGCAGCCCTTGAACTTCCCATTAACAGTATTCTGCCAATTTCCCAGACTCTGGAGAGTTTTGGTAAGAGTTGCATTAAATGATCTGTCATCAACCTAATATTAATCTCTCAGTGTTTTATTACTCAGTCTTAAACAGGGCCTTCTGGAAGGGATGAATTATTGGCAGTGGGAGACAGCATAATTACAAAGTGAGGTATGGTATAGAAAACATGACAAGTGAGTTTAACACTATCTGGGGACCATTTAATATTGTGTTGGCAAACATGTCATGTTATAAAACTGTTTCTAAAAGAACAGATATAATGCAGAAATCTAGGTGCTAAATAACAAAAATGAACCCTGAAGCAGAAAATTATGTTTTTAGTTTCTCACATTAAGATCTTTCAGCCTATGTTCCCTTAACGGAGCCTATACAGATCACTATGTGCACGTGCCAAGTTTCTTGAATGTGCTGCAGGACTGGACAATTTTTTTTAACATGAAGTAATCACTGTACATGGGATGCCACAGTCCATAGTCTGCCCTTTGGGTGCCATGTTGTTGACTACAGTCTTGCTGAAGTCAGCGGTAGAGGGCCTCTGAGTAAGACCAGAGTTAAGCTGAAGAAATAGACACTGTAGATGTGCATAACACTGATATAATTTGGTTGTATTAAGAAAATATTTTAGTAAAATGAAAACAATTTCACACTGAATTTTTACAGTTCAAGTATCCCAACCTGAACCAAGCATGAACAGATACTACATACTGCGAAGGGAAAGTAAGAAAAACTCAAAGTGAAGTGTACAGGGGATCTGCCGCCACAAGGTTGGGCCTATGGCAGATAAACAGATACATAGCTTTCAAAACCACCATTGAATTATTAGGAAGCTCAACCCATGAAATACAGAACCAACCATTTCAGGCCACATGATACAGCCTGATGTTCCCAGAGCCATCATTATTGCATGACAAAGCATGAGTAATAGCAGAGGAGTTTTGTTCAAGTGTATCAGTGCATGGAAAGACCAGGAAAGTACTGGAACATTTCCCTGAATTGGCTAGTCATTGCAACAAATGCCTCCTGCCCTGATGAACTTGTATTCCTAGTAGATAAAATGGGCAGATGGTACTAGAAAGAGATACGTCTAAGATGATAAATGACAAATAGCAATGTACCTTGCAAAGCGAGATAGAACTGAATGAAGTTCATTAAACAGCATTTTGAAAAATGTAGAGATTAATGCAAAAATATTATTACTAGGGAAATCGAAAATGTTTATAAGCCAGGAAGGAGAGAATCTACATATTGACTTGGGATAGATCATTGCTTTCTCGCTCGCTGTTCTTTTTTTTAAACATGCATTCAGTAACTGAATTACTGCTCTGGAAACACTGCTGTTTAGGTATAAACAAGCATGAAGACTGTGATGGGATTTCTATTAAGAAATCATGCAACAGTTTAATGATCTTGTGTTATCATTTTTAATAAAATATTCTTCCAGTTTGTGGGCATGAGCCAGAAAACAAGGCAGCTAAAATCTCTCCATATGTATCTGATGACACATATTGCTGTAAAAAAAAATTGAAAACACATCATCCATTATTTCTTTTGCACTTATATAGCTGATATTTAAAAAGTAAAAATAATTACATTTTTCTCAGCCATGATAAAAGTTACAACTTGAAATAATCATCTATAATTGTACAATATTTCCTGAATTCTACAGAGAGTGACCATTTGGAGCTGGAAATTTAAAGAAAATAAATGGAAATAAATAGAGATACAAAAGCAATCAGGAAAAACTGTAGATACTGTTTTTAATATGAATTAAGAAGACTACTACAAAATATCAAGCAAAGTGATATAAAGTGATATAAAAATCTGATAATCTAATAATTGGCAGGAAAGATGTATTGATCACAGTTTCTTAACACAACGGTAAAAATGTAGATGTGTACACATGTGAGTGTCATTTAGAATTGCCCATAAAAAGCCAGAGTAATCATGTAACTTTATATCACGACTCTCAGTCACCCATATCCTTATTTATACTCCTTTGCTTGAATTGTATCCACAATTAGATCCTGCTCCTGCTGCAAGCTGCTCTGCGTGGGCTGGTCTTGCTGACTGTTGAAGACTCACTGAGTTGTCTGAAATGCCAAACAGGAGAGGTGTGGAATTACCAGCAAGACGGAGGCCTCAGATGGAGGCAGGCTCCCTCAACGTTTTATTAACCTGGGAAATGGGACTTCTGTTCTTGTAAAAACAATATGTAAATAGGCATCATTAATTTCCTCACCTGACCTGTGTGACCAAAAAGGTTCTTTCACACTCCATGGCGCTTGGCCATTAACCATGTTCTTAAACACAGCTGATGGATCGCCTCCCTCTAGAAAGGCATGAGCAAGGGAGCATAAACCCCTGCACTGACGGAGTAGGTCCTGAGTCCATGCTGGAACTTAGCAAACAAATGGGATGACCAGAATTTACAAGGGAAATTTCTAGCCCTATGTACTATTGTCATTTACAGTAAAAAAGAAAGAAAAAATATTCATCTCTAGAGACTATTTACCTCGCAACCCAATAGTTCACTTGGAAATTACTGTACCCTAAAACAGCTCTGATAAGCAAAGATGAAACTCAAACAGCTAAAAGGGAACTAGCTTCTCTCTCACTTAGTATCAAATCCTGTTTTAAAACCTTCTGCTCTTAAAGACATCCTGTTTATATATCTAATCAATGAACTAGATATAAGAAAAACAGAAATTGCCTGCAATCCTCTGTTAAATGCATGTTCCCAATGTTGGAATAACTCAGTTTTTAAAGTAAACAATTAAACAGGGAAGTTCCCAAAATTCCTGTTATATTTTGTTTTTGCTTCTCTGTGAACAGTTTTCTGATTTTTCTGGAAATGCAATTTGTTATATGATAGTTCAATGGTAGACGTTTATTTAGAAAAAGAAATTTCCTTCTTTCTTCTGCTCTTTCCTTACTTGGATTTAATCAAATATTTTAATTTAACAAGAGATGCATACTTTAATTTAACAAGAGATGCTACGTTTGACCAAACCTTATACCTGTGCTAGTTCTTCTGTCAAAATGAGCCTCAGAGTAATGATGTGAGATTCAGGGATCTTGGATTTTTTTTTAGATTCACTTGCTTTTTAAAAATAATTGAAGGCCTCCTCTGAAGAAAATAAGGACACAGGGCAGGAAGAAATATTTTGGATCACCAGTAAAACTCACCAGTTAAGCTTCATCTTAAAACCAGGCATGTTGCATGTGTACCTGCCTACCCACAAACATACTCACATACAGCGTTCCTATTAGAAGGCTATTCCTGAATCTCTCTCTTCTGACAGGTGGAAACTGCTTCACATCTACAGCGCAAATGCACAGTTTATACCTACTTATTCTTCTACCAACATTATGTCTTATCTTATATAGTTCCTTCCCTTATATAGTCTTTACTCCAATGTAATTAGTTTGACAGCGATCCTACAGCTTCCCAGACTTCACTTGTCTAACAGCTTAAAAGAAATTCTCAAAAAATTAGGTTCTCCATTCTCTCATTCTTCCTAGCAGCCCTTCTACGTACCTGTACTAGTTTCAGTTCATCTTTCTTCATCATGGTTGACCAGAAATGTAAGCAGAATTCCACATGAAGTTTTGACAGACCCTTGCATAGTGACATTGATATTTCTCTCTGTCTTGGAAGTACACATGCTTCCAAGTTCCTGTTTAACTTCTGTTTTGCCCCATTGCTTTGGTACCTCAGAGTCACTTACTGACTCATATGCCATTGCTTGTCCATACCATTGTAATTTCCAGTTGATGAGTCTCCACTTTGTGAGAGAAATTCTTGTTATTAGTTCTTCAAGTTTATGACTTTGCATCATTAACTGTCATTGCATTGCTACTATCCTCATCCTCAAGGTCATGCAGTTCTTTATGCAGGCTATTTCAACCCTCCTCTGTACTAACAGTTCCTTTGTATTCAAAGTCCTTACCAAAGACATTAAACAATATTGGTCTGAGATCGACCCTTGAGAACCTCCACTGACAACCTGTCGTTAGCCTGATAGCTCCCTTTTCAAAACAAACTATTGCCATCTTCCTTCAGCTTGTTCCCTCGTTATTTTTCAATCCTTGTACTAATTCACATCATCTCCAGCTGAAGTAATTGTATCTTGTATGGCACTGCATCAAGTATTTAAACAGAGTCTTTTTGCTTAGCCATTATCCTCAATTATTTTGCCTAAGACAGATAACAAATTAGTATTCTCAAAATGTTACTTCATAATGGGAAGACAGACCTGAATAATTTGCTTATCCCAAGACAGTTTCCTTATGACCCTCCCTTAGAATCTCTAGGCATTGATCTCACTTCTAGGAGGCAAAGTTTTAACATTATAATAATTTATAGTGATGAAACCAGGACAATAAATTCATCATGGGATACAATTAAAGGAGAAAGTTTTTCCAGAGAACAGACAGCCAAAACACCTACCCAGAACTGACTGAGTTCTGAGGGCAGCTGCCTGTGGTGCAGTTCGGAAAGCTACGCTGGCAGGCTATAGAACTTACTAAATAAACACATACAATAAAAACTCTTCTAACACAGATTTAAAACAAAAACACATATTAGAGATATCATTTTCTATTTGGCTACATGGAGAAGCAGCTTCAGAGTATGAAAAGCTGTGAAATTGAAGCACAGTAGTCATTTTGTACTAACTCCCTGAAAGAATATTTTTATTCTATACCAAGACAGCCCTTTGTGGTTTAGCTTATCCACTTCTAAAGAGAACCATAGAGATTCTCTTAGAGCAGACCAAACACATAGCTAGTACAGAACAGACTATTTGCAAAAGCTATGCCAGCTATTTCCAGAATAATCAAGCCCTTACATTTGATGTCACGGTTTAAAAATCCTACAGTGGGAGAAAAAAATCCTACTCAGTTCTTATGGATTTTTTCCATAGGAACTATCGAGGAAAAAGCCCAAATGAGTACCAGAAAAGGAGCGTGCAATCTCACGGATGATTGTTACTATGGTTTCCATATTAAGAATTACCACTTCAAGTTAGCCTGTAACTATTCTTGAGTTAAATATTACCCAGGTTAGTAAGCATAGTGCCACATGTCCTCCAAGGCAGCTGTGGGTCTGTTTCTGCTTCCAGTGAAATCAGTGTAAAACCCACATTTCTGCAAAGAATTAACCCAAATTCTTTCACTCCTTTGTAGATGTATGCCTACACCACATGCTGTGTGTACATGTAAAATATTTCTCCAGTGACCACTTGACAGTAACCCAGGGTTTACATACAGAAAACTCCTACCCTCCTATCAAGAGAATAACATTAGTCTTTGTAACAGTAAACCAAACCCACCACTTCTCCTGCTTATCAGACATGCTTCCTTCCTGTGACAGGAATTATATCACCACACTGATGGGAAGAAGAGAAAAGGGATTTTTTTAAAAAAAGTTTGCTTTATCTATCACTTTCACTGAGGTACTTAGGCAGAAATTCTAGACTGATTCACAGATGGAAACCCCAAATGCTGTACAGCAAAGCGTTCATCTATGGACAGGAAGCAGTATGTGGTTTATAGGTTAGAGTAAAGGTTATGTCACTTTTAAATACATTTTAAAAGACGGCACAGACACCTTTCTTAATAGTCAACTGACAAAGCCAGCCACACGTGAAATCCTTTAATCCTATACAGGATGAGCAGTGAAATTCAATTTCTATATGCTCCTACAGATCAGCCTTGCACCTGTAATACTAACAACGTTAAGCAATATTGTCACTAAGCTACATAAGAACAGAAGGAAAACAGGAAGAAGGAAAAAAAATGGCATTTGAAATTGGATGGTGGGAGAACAGGAAGGCTACTGCAAATAGCCATAAATGCAGACAAGACAAGCAGGTATTAGAGAACAAGCAGCAGTTGAAATGTACCAGGGAAAGGAACAGAAAGACGCAAAGTCTGTAGAATAGGCTGTTGCAAATGCGTTTTTAAAAAGGTATATTTTGAGCAGGACTCTGGATGACTACATGAAGAAGGTTGTAAACATTCACAAACATAAATGTAAAAGATAAGTGGGAAGGAGTAGATTTTTTTTTTCTCTTAAATCTGTTCTTTTGAGGTATAATAACTGACCTTGGTTATATTCACACTAACCGTTTTGGAAAGCTTTGTATTTCTGTTGATTTTTTACCTTTGGAAGCTAAAATTAGCTTTTTGAAACATGATCAATTTAAATCTGACCCAACACTAGCTGAAAGAAATGAATAGACAAATAGCTAAATTGGACACCATCTGCTACCAGAATGAATACCTTAAACTTCGGATAAGTTTGTGCTGAGCATTTTGCTTTTGAATTAGGGTCACAGGAAATACAAACAACACCAAATCCATACTAACCAAATCTAGATAAACTGTAACCTTCATTATGAACCCAAGAGCCAAAATCCAGATTTCTTGGCAACCTTCACTTACATTACACATCCACAAAGAAGACTGCAATTCAGACAGTACTCCTCATGTGAACCAACATCTGAACACAGAAAAGATCTTCCCAATATACCTGCATCTGAAAATCATGTGAACATACTACAGACCACATCCATAGACAACAAGTCAAACTCATTGGAAACTTTCTAAAGCCAGAACACGTCAAGCAGTATTTAGCCATATATAGATATGAAATATGTTTGTGATGGTGTGTACCCTGCTGCAGGGGAGGTTTGGATCTGAAAAAGGTCTTTCTGTTGCTTCCTTAACAAATGGGCCTTTTCCTTTCTGTTCTCCTTTCTGGTTCCCTATTTGATGTCACAATTATCCCAGGCTCCGGAACATACTTTCAGTTTTGAAATTCACTGTAAACCAATGTCTTTAAGAACAGCTCCTGCAAATAGTCTGACCTGCCTGCATGAATATCGTTTTGTTAGTCTGTGCTTTAACAGCCTGTGCTTTAGCAGTTCGTTGTCCCTTTTGACACATGATTCGGCTATGACATTAATTCTATAAATATATCAGAATGCTGGGTTTATTTGGCTTGGGACACTCATTTTGCTCATTTCTTTTGCTTGGGGTTCCCAGCTGCCTTTGAACATTAGTCATATAAAATACTGTTTGTGAATGATGCCTTGGTTAAACTATTAAACAGAAGGATGATGCATAAGGCCCTTTGGTAACAGTGCTGGGAAAAAAAAGTGATGCAACAGATGCAGGAGGAAGAAGCAGCCCAGGCCCTGGAGGGTTCAAAGCCCGCTGTTACTAATGCACAAGATGTGCAGGCTGGAGCTACACCCTGCGGTTGTGGGAAGGAACTGGTGGCTGCGGTGAGCCGGAGGCACTGAGGGCCTCTGCAGGGCTCCCAACCCTCCCAAGGAAGAGCAGCGCTACCTTGGGCTTACGCTGCTGCTGTAAGCACACAGTGTTCCTGTGAATCTGGCTGTCTTCCCCTTTAAACTCTACACAGACATTAAACAGTTAATAATAAACACAAATGCAGAACCAATGAACTAAGCTTTGCATAGCAGAAGAGGGAGAATACTGCTTACTGATGAGGAATGTACAACAGATCTCGGACTACTGAATGACAAACTGGAGCCTGTTTCTTGGCAGATGTTTAGAAGAATAAATGCGCTGGCTCTCCAGTGTAAGGAGGAGGGAACTGGATCTCCATTTCTAGAAGAAAGCACCTGTGGGACAAAATTCTTGGGAGGATTCTGCAGGGATGGCCTCTCTTTGACAGAGTGGTTGTTCTTTCCTCCCATTTTTGAAGGTCTGCAGGGCTACATAGGAGAGACCATGTTTCTGCACCAGCTCTGACCTCCACTAGCTCCTTCCCAACACCAGCCTCAGCTCAGCTGCATGCATCTATTAAAAGGTGAGGCATCCTCTCTCTCTCCTTCCATCCTAGGCTATATTGAATTTTCCCTAAGTGGATGCTGTTCATTTCCACTATGCTCTCTATTACAACTCTGCTCCTCCCAAATTATGCTGTGGCTGGCATCTGAGGACTGAAATAATGCGGGTGAGGTAGATGAAGATGCCCACAAGAGCTTCATTAAGGGTGACATGCAGAGTCCTATCAAGGAATTTATCTGAAAAGCACCTGTGAAGTATCCTGAAGCTTTCATTTTCCTTTGCAGGGACTGCACCAGACTTTCTTTCAAGATGATGCAGTTCTTACAGAACCATAAGAAACTGTGAAGACTGCATTTAGGCTTTAGACAGCTTCTGCAAGTGCTGAAAATTCACCTGGGAACAACCTAAAGAAAACTTAGAGAAGTCAAAGGCTCCCTCCTCCTGTTGGTCTTGAGCTTCTGGCATAAAACAACAGCATAAGAGTGTCTTTCAGAAGGCAGAGATTTGGCTACACAGTTTCCCCAATTCTTTGTGGTGAACAGCAACACATAATTTTACCTGAGAAACTTAAATAGAAAAAAAAAATTAACATTTCAGACTATATTCTGCTGATAAACATACAGGTCCAGCTGAGGGGAGAACTTAATCTCTTGAGTTGGACTGAAGAAAATCCAAATGCTGAAGTGAGAGAGCTGGCAAAGGGGTAGAACTTTGTATGTTCCAAAGGCATTCTTTGACTGGGAAATGCTGCAAGAAAAACACTCTTTGCCCAAGCTACAGCATTCACATTTCCAGAGCTTGACACTACTAAGAAGCTTCAAAGAAAGCAAGGACATTTTTCAATGTATTTCTCACATTGTAATAATTCCTTTACAGAAAAAAAAAGTTAAAAAAAAAAGTGATAAAATGCAATGTTTCTTTTGCAAACAGTTATCCAAACATCTTCAGTGTTGATATGGAGCAAAATGCTTAACGAAACTGACTTTGTTCTACCCACGGAAGTCACTTACCTGAGGCAACATGCAAGATAAAGGATAAGGATAGTTAGTGCATTACCAAAAAAAACCCAACTAACCAAACAAAAGATCTCCCCCAAATCAAACCAACTCCTCATTTATTTCCAGTGGATGCAATAAAACAATAAATTTTAAAATTTGTTCTTTAAAACAAAGTTTTAAAATGGCAAATCCTGCTTTAGTCTTTCTTCATACAGAACAGGCAACCATCATGTGAAATTGGCCGAACCATATTTTACGATATAAAACACTGAGAACTAATATTATTAGGGCTGATGATTACAGATAGTAAAGAAATAAGGACTGGCAAAACTCATTTGTTGCACACACTTCAAAAGAGGAACCAAAGAAGTGGTGATAAGCAAATAATAAAACAACTGACAGGAAGAAGATTAGCATTAGACTTTGGATTTGACCAGTAAGTAAAACCAGAGATGTTCAAAAGACATTATATATTGAATAAGGTGGAGAACATCATAAAGATAGGCCATTGCTTTTATTAACCAAACCTGCCTAGAGAAAAAACAGCAGCCAGAATATGATCTCTAAGGATGACAACTGACAAAGGGTTACTAGCGGTAGACGTGTGGGAGAAAGGCATCCCAGCCTGCGGCCGGTGCTCTTCTGTGACTGCATTCCACGCTGCGATGGTGGGCTGCAGCCTACTTCGACATTGCTGAACGCAAAACCATGGCTTGTGGATTCTGCCAAAGAAGAAGTCACAGTTCAAGCTTTTTTCCATACTGATGTTTTCCTGAGATTCAGAAGACTATAGCATTTCGACATGGAGAAGACCTGTGTGGTCAAGTCCAGTCCTCTTTAAGGGAAGACCTGCACTGTAAGTAGGCAGTTCTTCAAATCTCCCCTGTTAATGGGTGCCTTTGCCCTCACTGCAAGGTGATCAAGGAGAGCTCTCATCTCGGCAGGCAGCTGGTGAGTGCATCAGGCCTTGGTACGGTCACAAAGTTCACGGAGCAGTGCAATAGTGGACAGATCTTTTCATGATCCTTCAACACTTCACTCAAGTGTTTCATTTCATCTGTTAGCTTTCCAATTTCTCTCTTCAGGGAGGTATTTTCTTGCTCAAGAGATTCATATTCCTGGAAGGAGAAAAAAAAGGAGCCTACTCATAGTCAAAACACTCCTTTCAGTGCTTCCACCTTGCGCATATTCATGACACACTAGAAAAGTTTCTGCTTATTACAGATGTGCAAAATGCTCAGGAAAGACACAGCCTTGGGTAAACCTGGGTGCTTGAACAGGGCGTATGATTTATGATCCCTAGCCTGACAGAGCTGTGACTCCTTCTGCGGCCCTGAAGACATGGAAGTGCCCCAGCCTGCGCAGGGCCCCGGCAGCCCAGGGCTGGAGGCGCAGGTGGCTGCACCCTGGGGGGGCCGGAGCAGCCTCTGCCAGCCCTGGCCGCCCCCACAGGCAGAGCGGCGAAAATGAAAGCACCAAGTACCGGTAGGTGCTGGGAAACCCCAGCGCTCGGCATTGCTGGTGAGGAAAAGGCAGCCCCCGCCACGGGCAGTGCGGGGAAGCAGCGGCTTAGGCGGGCCCTGGCTGAGCAGCACAAGGCACCGTGGTGCCAGCCGCTCTCCTCCACCCCTGCCGTGGCTCGTAGCCACCTGCTTCAACGCCTGGGAAGTCAAGAGCAGGCTGGGGAGGTGAGTGTTGGGTCAGCTTGCTCCAGCCCAGCTTTGTCACCAGAAATCCTGACCAGTGCCTCGATTATCCATGACTGGGGCTGCTTTTGTGCTGAGGCTTCTCTGGTGATGAATAAGCTGCTCTTAATGCAGAGGAGTTTTGAGATGCTCTGCAGCATACATCTGTGACGGATGCGAGAATTGCATGTCACATTTCTGTGATAACTGCAAGTCACAAGTGTCCCTGCTGCCAAGACTGCTCATCCCAAAGAGAAGAGAGCTAAAGGTTCAGATCCAGCCCACAGAAAACCTGCAGGTGTCTGCACCTCGCTGCTAGCCTAGGCTCAGCGCTCACCCACTCAATCTCACCTCCCTGGGAAAGCTTCAGAGCAAACATCAAAGCCTACACGTGCTTTAAAAGACCTGTTTACCAGAAAACAGGGAGAGCCTCTCATGCAGGGCTCCTCTGGCTTTTTTGGAGATTGCCTCTGCTTCCCTTCTCTTCTGCAAGGGACCTTGCCTTTCCGTGGCGGTGGTGGTTTAAAGTGGTTCTAAAACTGGTGTGAGGAAGAAATACCCAGCCGAAAAGGCTTCTTTGGAACTCCAAAACCCCCAAGCGTGAGAGCTCAGCTACGCTGCACACTGGTGTCCCCTCATAGTAACAGCGGGTGTTTCCAAAATGCATGCAAGTATCTGATTCTTCCAGAAGCTCCTAATGCTTCTTCTCAATATCACGGTGTGGTGCAGGCTTTTCGTGTGCCTCGTGCAAAGGCTGGAGGACAGGAATTGCCTTTCTCTGCATTTGGATGCTGTCGCAGACAAGAGGGCTTTTGGTGTAGCCGGGGCACCTGGGGCTGCCTTGGGGTAAATGTCAGTGCTGCTGCCACGGCTGCTGCTGTGCCAGTCGTGCAGCTTGGGAGTTTCCGCGCAGCCTCTTCTCTCTCATAAGGTGGAAGGATTCCTTTGCCTTCCTCACACCCCTTCACCACCCACCACATCTCGCAAGCACAGAATAAAACATGCATGATCTTCCTAAGCATAAGTGTAGCCAAACTCCAGCAAAGCTGATCGTCCCTTACTCTGGCTCTGATCACCTCTTTTTGTCTAAAACTCCCAGGACTCAAAGCAAGCGTTACTCTCCAGGTAATCTGTACCATTTTCAGGGAAGAGAATACCAAACTGCTGGGCTAAGACTGGATACTTATTCAACGAAATCTCCCTGCACCTGGGAAAACCTGCCTGCCCGCTAACGCGGATTGCCACCATGAGTAAGATCCTCAGTAACAGCGCAGCAGGAGCATCAGAAAGGCTGTCGGATGAGACAGGAGTCAGTAACAATTCCACGAAAGCCAGGGGTTACCCCTTTCCAGAAGTACCCTGCAACTGGCTTTCTCAGGCGCTGACTCAGAAGAAATTTGGAAAAAAGCAAAACCAAAACTCCTGAGACTCTGCCTCCTGTCGGCAGATCCTTCCACCTTATGAGAGAGAAGAGGCTGTGCTCAAAGTCCAGAGCTGCACGACTGGCACAGCAGCAGCCGTGGCAGCAGCACTGACATTTACCCCAAGGCAGCCCCAGGTGCCCCGGCTACACCAAAAGCCCTCTTGTCTGCGACAGCATCCAAATGCAGAGAAAGGCAATTCCTGTCCTCCAGCCTTTGCACGAGGCACACGAAAAGCCTGCACCACACCGTGATATTGAGAAGAAGCATTAGGAGCTTCTGGAAGAATCAGATACCTGCATGCGTTTTGGAAACACCCGCTGTTACTATGAGGGGACACCAGTGCGCAGCGTAGCTGAGCTCTCACGCTTGGGGGTTTTGGAGTTCCAAAGAAGCCTTTTCGGCTGGGTATTTCTTCCTCACACCACAGTTTTGGAACCGATTTAAACTGATGCCGCCACAGAAAGGCATGGTCCCCTCCTCCTCCAGCCCCTACTCCCCTGTGAGGTGTTAAGCATTCATGCACTGACAGATCGAACCCACGAGGCTCAACACTAACCCAGAAAAAATGGCTCTGCTTCGGCCCAGAGGAGCCTCGTGCCCAGTTCAGTGGGCAGTCGTGGGAACACTTGTGATGGCACAAGAGGGAAGGCGAGACAAGGGCCAGGCCACGTCTCTCTGTGGCAGTACGGCTCCGCCACTTGTCCAACGTGAGCACCCTGTGGCAAAGACTTCTTGACCGGCGATATGCCTGTCTCTGCTTCACACCCACACCTCCTCGAGCCGGATTAGCATGACGACAGGCCCACGCCTGCTTGAGAAGTTCCATTTATCGTAAAGTCCCGCACATAGCACCCAAGCTGTGCCTGCAAAACATCAAGTACCCATTCACCTCGTGAAGTTTATCTGCTTTCTGAGTTTGCTTCTTCCGGCTCCTCTGGGCAGCAACTCGATTTTTTTCTCTCCTCCTTACCTTCCTGTCATCTTCTTCGTGACTCTGGAAGACACAAGTCACCTTGCTGGTTTTTAAGGTGCAGACGGAGACTCTGGAGGTCGGTCACATAGCTGTTGCCAAGAACGAGCGGGTCCTCCCAGTTTCACAGCCCGGCCAGGCTCTCATGCAACCCCAGACACCCGCGGACCACACGGTGCCCCGCGAGGGCGATACGACCCCTATCCCCATTGCACAGGCGGGGCCCGAGGCGCAGGGATGCGGACAGAGCAGCCGGGCCCCGCCGCGGGGGCGCACCGGGACAGCACCGACACCCGCTCCCCTGCACGGGCAGCGCTTTGCACCTGCTTCGCCCCTCGGCGGGCACGGCCCGGGCGCAGGGAAAGCGCAGGGAGCGGAGTCGGCGCGCTCCCCGCCGCCGGGCTCCCGGGACAGCGGCCGCTGCCTGCGCCGCGTCTCCGCTCCCCGCTCCCCGCCGGTGTCTCCCGGCCGAGGAAACGCCGCTCGCCCGCCCGCGGCTCCCCGGCCCTGCTCGCGCCTCGCGGAGGCTGCAGGAAGCTGCCCACCGCACGGCCGCGCTCCCGCTCGCCGCAGCCTCCGCGGGGCCGATGCCCGGGGGCAGCGCGCTCCCGGGGCCCCGGGCACAACCCGGCCGGCAACACCGCCCGCCGCGGCGGCAGCTCCCGCGGCGCCT
>NW_020449863.1:122650-139950 GCF_003343035.1 Apteryx rowi | reverse complement strand
CGGCGCTTGCTTTCGCCTTCAGAAAGAACCGCCGCAGAGTTTCTCTTCTCCCCAGCTTTCCTCCCCGAGGCAGCGCAGGGAGCCCAGCGCTGCTCCGCCGCCCCGCGCCCCGGGCCCCCGCGGAGCCGGCCCGGCAGAGCCGCCCGTCCCCTGCCGGCCGCGGGGCCATCGCCGCCCCGGTCCCCCGTTAGGGGAGGGCCGAGCGCGGGGCCCCGGGCTCCCCGGCGAGTCCCGAGGAGCCCCGGGAACAGCGGCGGCCGCCGGCAGAGTCCGACTCACCCCGGCGCGCTCGTGGCCACGGCTGTGCTGATACAGCGACATCGGCTTTCCAAAGCGGCGTAAACTTCGGAGAAAGGACGGCAAGATAAGCCGGTATTCCCTGGCGTAAGGACAAGGTATCAGTGTTGGAATAAAAACATTTTCACTTTCGCTACTCGTCCTGTTCCCTTAAATAATAAGGAAATGCCACACGCTTCTTGTAAAGGCAGAGCAAGACAGTGCCTGCTGAACATACAGGCGCTTCAAATACAAACCCCCGTTCGGTAGCATTTCAACAACAGTACGTTTCTTTTATCCTTCCAAACCTTCCAAGTTTATCCTTCCTTCCAAGAAATGTTTCATTTATCCTTCCAAACACTTTTCCTACACTTTAATTGAACCGTATCTTCTCCCTCAGCTCTAAAGGAGGTGAATGCATATTTGCACTGATAGATACATAGCAACATCCTTGTGGCACTGTAGATATATTTGTATATGGTGCCTAATGTGCACTGCTGGTTGTGCTCAAATCACATGCAAAAGCATGTCCACAGGAGGGAAAGTGCCCCCAAACTGCAGTGCAGTCAGTTACAACGCCCCAGGTATGTTAAATTAATACATTGGATACTTCCCTATTTTTCTGGTTTCCCCAGAAGTTTGTCATACAACTTAAATGAACATCAGGTTACAAAGTGCAAACTGAGTAAATATAGACTATCCTTTCAGGAAGATCTGGCTAACAGTTCGTGATGAATGTGAGAGAACCGTGCTGCCTGGGAGTCTGAGAGTCAAACTGAAGTCTCTGCTCCACCGCAGGTTTCCTGGTTGACTCTGGGACCATCAGCTAGATCACTATTACTGAAAGACCTGAATGGGACTTCCCCACCGGGAAGCCCTTCTCCCCAGCTGTTCTACTTCGCAGCAGCTTGTGTCTCCATTTTCCAGGCCACCTACAGCTTCACTTTGGCACTTTCTCAGAGCTTCTCAGCCCACAAGGACTGAGTGCCTGTGAGCCTTCCCCACTTTCACGACCCCTGGACCACAAACCACGTGGGCCCCTTCAGCTTTCTTGCCAAAGTGCCACGACCTAGTCTGTGTCCTCAGACTGTGTTGGGTCAGCCAAGCACCTCACAGGATGTTCCCAACCCCTAATTTCTTTAAAAGCAGTCTTGCAGCTCCTTCTCCCTTCCCGCTTCATCCAATACAGACACGAGGGCTCACCAAAGAGGCAGAGGGTGTGGGTTCAGTGCCACTGTCTGGCTGAAGGGAACCAAACCAACATCTCTTGGAAGTTAGCCATATCCATTAGGCAGCGAGCAATTACAGGGCATATTGCTCTCAACCACTCCTTCGGAAACAGTCCAGTTTTGCATTAAACCACTCATCATGGAGTTAAAGGAGTAAATACAGGCATGAGTGGAGAATTAGTTGGGACAGTTGCTTAAGAAAAGAGCACTATGTTCCTTGTCTTTAAAGCTTAAGCATGTTTTAAACAAAGCACAGGACTAGAACTCAGTATTTGCATAAGCTCAGAGAACTCGGAGAATATTCTCTCTTGTAAAAATATCTATGAACAAATCAGAGTGATTTGGGGGAAAAAAGCCCCCTTCTTACAGAAGGACTTTGAACAGATTCCACATGAAGCTTTCATGCTTTTCCAGCAGCAATACTGCTATTAACAGCAACTGCACAACTAGATGATCTAACTGAACCAAGTGCTGACCAGTTTACCAAAGACTTGTTAGTGCTGTATAACTACCCTACTGAATAACTCCTGGCAACAGTCAACACCTTCCAAATACTGCAGAGAAAGGAGGTTTCTAGGATCCCACAAGTATGGGACAAGACACAGAAAAGTCCCTCTGAAGCCTGAGTATGGTCCACTCTTGTTCAGTGTGGCAAAGGAAATGAAAAGTCAAAATTTGCTTATGGGAACAAGTTTCTGCTTAGTGTTAAAGTTATCTCTGGTACATCTGTAAAAATGCCTACACAGTAATTCCAAGTAACATAGCAGTAACGGCAGAGCATTTCTATACAGGAGAGAGAAAACAAGTCCAGAAAGCAGACTAGTCAGCTGAGTTTACATTTTATAGTGGCAGTTTATCAGTGATTTTTGTCTGCAGTGAAGCAACCTACACACATTCAGGCTAGAGTTGCTGAATGTAGTTTAACACGACACGGCTTTTTTGAAGAGCGGCACCTATCAGAACTGGGTTTCAGAACACCACGTGCCCAAACTTTCAAACTGCCACTGGCGTCCATGGGAAGATTTCTGGAACAGGAGTTCCCCTGCATGCTGTGTGCAGTAGCCTCTGTTCAGAAAACTACGCACAGTAACAGTACTTACCAACAAACAGAGAGACGCTCCATCTCACCTAAAAAAGCTAAGAAGTTCAAAACCTGTTTGCAAATATTCCCAAGCATCCATCACTATTGAGCTGTCTTACAAAAGTTAAAGGCTATATTAAGAAAAACTACCAGACATTTCTTGATGCAATACCAAATCGCCCCAAGTTAAAAATAAGAAGTTTGAAGGTTGTGACATTTCAGTAGAAGCCTGATTAGACGCTTGTCTTGCACAACATCGCAGATTTCTATGAAAAGTTAACTAAAGGACACAATGCTGTTGGAATAGGAAAATGTAAAATATTTCTGACAGTGGGAAAAATATAACCCAGACATTGTTTGTTGCAAGTGTCTCTTGATGTAGAATTTTTTAACAAACATTTTGAAAAACAGCTGAACACTCAAGTGTTGACTTCAGCTCACCTGACTTTCATTTAATGAGAGGGCCTCTGACACCTTCCATTCCCCTTGGCCAAAAGTGGCCCCCAGAGATCTGTAAACTCATAGTTTAAATGCTGCACTTGGAATCTTTATTGATTTTTCTTTATCCTTCTTTATGCCATGTATTTGGCCAGTGTTTCCAGATGTTTTCTTTTTCCATCCAGTAGTGACTGAAATGAGGGGCACAGAACAAGGCACAACTGCCCTAGCCCAGGCTACCAGGCATCCATTTTCACTTCTTTCAAATCCCATAAAGTCTGACTGTCCTTGCAGTCTCCTACGTAAGTGTTAACATGCATTGTAGGATGAATTCATTAATTCACTTATTAGGTCTTAATCCACAGTGCTCTCACTTCTTATTTCTGAAGACATTTGTCTCACATTGGCCTTTTTAGATGGAACCTCTTCAAAGAGATGTGCCTATTCCTTATAAAGCCTAGCCATTTTCTTTACCTGCCTATTCAGAAAGATTCCCTGACCTTCTCTATTAACATAGAAAATGCTCAAATGCCATGATGGTAGACATACAAAATCTTGCAGTGCTCAGCTTAGTCTAGAAACATTCAGATTAAAGAATGTATGTGGATCTTGATGAAGAAAGTGATGGTTAGGGTTTTCAACCCAGCAAGGGCGTACATAAGCAAAGAAGCTAGAACAGCAATTCGCTGTGTGAAAAACAGTCCTGGCCCCACGTTCCACAGCTTTGCAGTTCCAGTCCCTCACACATCCTGTGCTCTCTTATATTAGAGGCTTTGTAGCCCTGAGATTAATAACAGTTGTGAGTTCAAAGGCACTAAAAGGAACTACTTCAGTTACTCAAGCCAGAATTTAACACAGATGTCTTCTGAAGTGTTAGTATACCAATGCCAGGATTAGAACGGACAACATGATCTGAAACTTTGATCTTTCTTAATTGATTTAATTTGCTTTGTATAAAAACTGAGTTCATATATACAAAAGCGAGCTGAAACAAGTATTTACATGTGATTAAATATACAAAATCAATACAGATGCTCACCTTTTCAAATTTAATGATGCTGAAATTCATCACACATTTTCTTGAAAATTTTYAGTTTCTTAAATACTAAGTTGGACCACCTTCTTACTACAGTACATAATAAAACTTCTAAAAACCCTCAAATTACTGTGTGAGAAAACACACATTACACATGAGTATATACTGCAAGCATATGCAATCATAAGCTAGAAGTTATGAATGGTTAAGGCATGCTGCTCAATTTAGTAGTACTGTGCAATTGTCTAGGTACAAATATGTAGACGTGTAGGATAGCTCAACTTAATACCATTTACTGTTACTCTACACTGATTTTAAAAGTTTAGTCAAATATCACAAATGCATAAATGACTGAAGTCAAGATCCTGGAATGTGTAGAAATATTGTCCAGGAAACCCCCAGACTGCATACTTGGATTACATGAAATGAAAATATCAGGTAAGATATGTATGGTCCACCCTTGCTCAGAATAGCATACTGCAGGTAAATATATACAATTATAAAAACTCCAAGTTTAAACAAACATGACTATAAATAAGTCCAGCTCACCTAAATTCAGGAAAGGTCTAATAGCAGGGACCAATTTTACATTTACATGTGGATTTTCTAAACTGTATTACCACACTAAAATGGTGTTTTTAATACGTTCCAGCGTGAAATTCTTTTTTATTGACTTAGTAAAGAAAATAGTCACCCAAATGAGTATAGATGAAGGTGTATTTGGAGAACTAGATACTCTCCAACCTCTTTAGACACATGCTTAGTTTAAATGAGCAGTCAGTGGGCTACAAAAAGACTGCCCACGTACATAAAGCATGTGCACAACTCTTTGAAGCATCAGGACCCACGCTGAGTCCTGTAATAAAAGAGCAAGAAGTGAGAGTTAATCAGTAAATACACTTGCTGGATAGGTGCTGCTGATATGTTTAGGCTTTCATATACTAGCAGTGTAACAGAAGAGAAATATTTAAAAAGATCAAAGACTGAATAACTAAGAAAGTTCTTAGGTATAGCACTGAATTAGAGGGGAAAAGAAGGTTTAAGAAAAAAAACGGAACACACTGAACAAGAGTACAACTAAGTTTCAAATCCAAAAATACTAAATGAGAAATTCATGTGCTGAGAGTAATTTTCCTCCGGCGCAGTGGATAGCGTCTTGCTTGTGGTGACTCTGCAGTTCTCTTTCTTTTCAAGAAAAYGTAAGTATTTTTATTGGTATCAGTGTCTGTTGGTGTGACTTCCGCTGGCGATATGAAGTTCTGGACATTATTTTCCTCCTTCTCCTTACAACCAGCAAAGACTTCTTGCCGCAGCTTGCACAGTTCCAAGGTTGGTTGCCAAGTTAATGCTTGGGAAAAACCTTCTGCTCTTTCTATTAGTGCTGGGAGAGACTGCAAAAACAAATCCAAGCACCTCAAGTTACATGGGAAAAGTAAGGGTTACAATGAACACAATGTGTTAATTAGAATCTGACATGCACAAAAGCATCAGCATCTGCAGAGATGTACCTTAGGATGATGGGTGAAGGCTGAGAACTGAGAGAACTCAGAGCTACCAGCCAAACAGTGACAAGTGTCTACACTCACAGGTCACATAAAGAGCATTCCACACAAGTTTAAAATGCTTCTCCATTTCACCTCCAAGCTGAATAAATATGAAAGAACACTACAGTACATGTCTAAGCTGGTACCAAAGTAATAAATGACGCCACATGACGTTGTACAGGTCTTTTCAGAAGATGTTTTAATTTTTCAAATGCTACAGGTTCTGAAATCTCTATAAAAATATTTTCTATAGCCACAGGGCAATCTTCCTTACTCCCAGTTAAGGAAGGAATGCTTTAGTAGTCCAAACCTAAAGGAGTACTTGCTTGAAAAGTACATATGCAGGCTTTTTCATACAAAATTATAAACTGAGTTAGAACTTGTATTTGATGACATTTTAATCAGATCAAGAAAAAAAACAAAAAAAAACATATCCTCTTGGAGGGCACAGAGATCTCACCTTCATTACACCACTAATCTGTTTGGATGCCACTTCTGCCAGCTGCTTCAGCTCTGCCATGTAAGCATCTGCAAACAAACAAAAGTGAACTTCTGAAATGCAACCCCTTTCCCCTTGCTTGCTAATGACTTTGTAGGTTAGACAGAAAAGTTGTATAGTCGCTGTATAAATACTAAACCTGCAGCATATCCCCTTCACTTGCAAAAACCATCTACAATGCAAATTACATGTAGCATTATAGCTTTGGAGATGACAGCTGATGTGTTTTATCTTACTATTATCACTCTTAACCACTAAACATGCAATAGCGCCTAGAAGTCTCGACTACAGCAAGCCACAAAGTTCTCTGCTTAAAAATCCTACAGGTTAGACAAAACACAAGAAACAAAGACAGTATTTGAAATAAAGGAAGAGAACACAGTTACAAGGAAAAAAAAAAAAAAGACCTGTTTTGATGCTTTCAAGCTCATGTTACATTTGATAATACTGTAGGAAATAAGGAGGATAAACACAATTGTGGAGAAAATGAGATGAAGAAAACCCACTTAAGGGAAAAAACCCAAATCTTACAGCTCCAGCTGGGTAGCAACCAGTCAGCTTTTACATTAAAGGCCACATTTCTTTCCCAGCTTAACTCAGCAAGTGTAAACAATAAGAACTGCATTAATTCTGTCGGGTTAATATGAAAAGAAAGAAAAGAAGCTTTCAGGTACACTGAAGCAGGCAGCAGGTGCAGAATACTGGGGAAAAAGTGTCATATATTTGATTGCAGTAACAACATAAGATCATCAATACAATATATATTTTTGATGAGTAGGAAAATTGGAAGCAATTTATAAGCAGTATAATTCTCCTAGTCAAGAGTTAAGCTCTTATAAATTACAAAAAAAACCCAACCAAGTTTGCATGTTCTCTGCCATTTTTCAGTGTAGAGTTCTCTCTGCAAAGCTACAACAGCAACAAAAACTTACAAGCAGCAGACAAGCAAGTGTGCTCCTGGGAACTAACTAGTCTCCACCTCCCACTCTTACTGTTTTTCAGTAGGGGTTCACCAGTCCCTGCAGTAGAATATACCAGTCGATGGTGCACGCACATATAATCCATCTTGGAGCAAAACATGGCACTTCATCTTAAGCCAACCTCATCAGTGCTACTGAAGATGATTCAAGTCAATCACCATATTCTAGCACAGGGTGTTAGTGACCTCCTGCTGAAATGCAAGTAAGTAGTAAGAGACAAAATTTTGTTGTCTGTCCACATGCACAATGTACTAATTAGACATGTTTTAGGAATGCATAATCAATGTATGGAAATGGATGCTAAAATGCACAATCGTTCAGCATTTGGAGGGACAAATAATCAAACAGCAGCCTCTTTAAATACACAGCAGAGACTTATGAATGGACACTCTCTAAAAGAAAGATATGTCCATAATGAAGACTTTTTACAACAGTATATTGAGATTAGAAGACTGGTGATCCTATGAAGTTCCAAGGAAGGAATTAAACAAAAGTATAAATAATTACTTGGATTATTCTAGATATACAGAAAGACTGATACACAGTTAAATGAAATTTGCCTGCAGGAGTTGAGCTTTACATGGACAACATTATATTCCTCAGTGTTCAAGGCTTTCCAAAACATAGGGAAATGAAAAAAGGAAATGAAAGGTATTGAGTAATCTAAACATTTTTGGTTTCTGGCCACTGTACTTGCTAAACTGGGATACATAAACTTCCCAAAGACTACATAGATACTAAAATTCAGCACAAACTCTATGTTGTCTTGGTTAGGACTTCACTGTTACCTAACCTGAAAAGGCAGTATCTTAGTGCAAGCTATTACTAACTGTCAAGCAGCAGTTTATTCACATCAGAAAAGCATAGATCTGGATACCAGAAACTGAAAGAAACCCAAATACGAAGTGAAGCTCTATACTGCTCCTGTTGGCTGCTTTGCTGCAGAGGCTGGCATTTCTGGAAGCAATGGCTCCTACTGCTTACAAAGAGGAAACAGTGCCTAGAGTAAAGTCAGATCAGCAGGCTCAGACCTGGAAGCTTAAGCTTTGCTTCTCAAACTTCATTTAACAATGCTGTTTGCTACACCAGCTTTATATTATGTGCAGTAATCCATAGTTAGAGTTCTGTAACCACATTTTTCAACTTTATACAGTGTTGGTAAACTCTGTCATTTTCAATAGTCAAGAACAGGCAAGTTAGAATTTGCCATTTCTTAAGGTCAGCCTCATAAAAGCACAGCCCATTCACGAGCTGCAGAATTTACCACCCCGTTCCAAGAGGTTTGTAACGAATAACCTTTCAAAAGCACCGAACTGTAAACATTGCCCTAAGTTTGTTATGTTTCTTCTCCAGCACTTACAAATTGCACAAACAGGATAAAATTTCATACATACTTTACAAATTAGGAGAGTAGACTCTACTATCACCCAGTACTGAACAACTGCTTTCAATCTCCAGAAGAAACTGATGGATTAGGAAGAGAGACCAAAACATTTCTAGTACTTATGTAAAAGGAACATAAGAACTGTCAAAGTTTAATGTCAATGATCCATCTAGTTCCACATCTTGTCTCCACCAGTGGAGAAGGAAAGAGGTAAGAAAACCTGTTGAGGGTAATTATGTGACAATTTCTACGCAATACCCGCACAGTGGCCAGCTTTTGCCTTTAAGTACAGTGCATAACAGCACACAGCATTCAGAATTAGGGTTGGATACAAGTTAATAAATGGATGCAGCAATATATTCAGCTATGACAAACATCTAGCTATTTTGCTGAAGTATTTGAACAGTTTTAAATAAATTTAAAGAAAGAAAACTTAAAACATTAACAGTTAGCCAGTAAGGTAGGTAGTATTCTCTCAATACAGCTGCCCTCCCTTGAGAAATCTTTACCTTGAGATGGTTGTGATCTTATCTCTTCTGGTGTTACAACAGGCTGGTAGAGCTTCTGCATATCAAAAAAAAAAAAACACAAAAAACAAAAAAACCCACAACTGAAATATCCTCTTGTTGTAATATATCTCTAATGTACACATAGCAGTTAGAACAATGGAAAAAGGCTAATGGAAGGAGATGGTGGAATTATTTAGATAAAGAGTATATCAGATGCATATTTTATAGATACTCAGTTACTGAAAACAGTGTTCTGGTTAACACAGTTAATATGCTCACTGTGCACAAGTCTCCAAAAATCTACTTTAGTTTGTAAAATTCTAATTATTAATGCATGAGGATTTCTAAGTTAAAATCCAGAAATTTTGGATGAAGCATTGCCATCTGCTGCACAACCGAGGAAAGAGAACTGCTGTGACTTCTAAGGAACCATTCACAAAACTGGTACGCTTTCACAGAGCAGCAAACTTGAACAAAGGGTACATTTATACAAAAAGCTAAGAAAAAGAAAACTACTTTAAACGACTATATTATTTCTCTGCAAGTATTTATACATGAATAAGAACATTCTCCTTCACAAACCAGGCTCTCTGGCTCTTTGGCCCTATCATGCATCTTGTGACTTGACATCAGTTAATTGTGACAGAAACTAAGTTGTAACATTTAATTTTATTCAAGGTGGAATTATAAGTAAGAGACCACTGGGGAAAGAGGAAACAAAGCAAAGACAAGGGAATGTAAGTTGTATCATCTTCAAATTAAACAATTTTATCCACTTCAAGAGCTGTCCCTCATTCTTCTTGAACCAAAAAACGTAAAAAGAGGAAAATTACTTATTCCTCCCTGTAGTTCTTTCAGAGCAAAACTTTCACAGTTCACACATATTATTATCAAGTCTACAGTAATGGCCTCAAACAGAAGAAAGCTTGCATTAGTTCAAACACCACAGAACTATCAAATGAAAACCTCCAGGAGGAGTCTTGCTTTGGCAGTTGTAGGGAGATCACCACACTAAATGAGTGGTTCTCTCCAGTTAAACCTCTGTGATGTACAGCATCTTCATAGTTACCTCATGTCTCAGAAAACACGCATCTTAAGAGTAGTTAGGGTCTAAAACGAACATGAGAACTCCTCACTCAACAGGGAAACCACTAGTAGCTACACCGAAGTAGCTGAGAGGAGAAAAGCCACTTCATTTACAGAGGTACACTAGAAACTTCCCATATTTTGCAGACACTTAACTAAAATAATCATCCAGTTGTGTTGTTGTAAAATCTGAAAGGATCAGCAACAGCAGAAAGGTAGGCCGAGAGGCATTCTAAATACTCACCTGCTAAATAACTCATCTACTCTACTATCATTTTCCTTTTGCAAAAAGATTAAAAGGTCATATTAAATCTTTGTGTTATACAATAGCAAACTGTATTTTAAATTATTTATTTTTGTTTGATGTACTTGATATACAGCCAATATATAGAGAGATCTCAAAATGCAATATATGTTGGGAAGTATCCCAGACTTAAGACAAATATGTTTTTACTTACTGTAAATCAGCTCTGTGTGGCTAAACGAAAGAGTTATTTACCCTTTGTCAATTTTAGTCCTTAGAAATGCAACACAGGCTCTTAAACTACTTTCTAAAAAAAATTCCCATCTTCTTTAGTACAGAATCAGAACAGCTGAGGTTGGAAGGGACATCTAGACACAGTCCAGTCCAAGCTCTGCTCAAAGCAGGGTCAACCACTTGAGCAGGTTGCTCAGGCTGTGTCCAGTCAGGTTTTGAATATCGCCAAGGATGGAGACTCCACACCCTCGCTGGGTAACCTGTTCCAGTGTTCGACAACCCTCAGAGTAAAAATTTTTTTTCTTATGTTTAAGTGGAATTTCCTGTATTTCAATTTGTGCCCATTTCCTCTTGTCCTGTCACTGGGCACCACTGAGAAGAGTCTGGCTCCATCTTCTTTACTACCCCTTCAAAAAATATTTATGTGCATTGATTAGATCCCCCAGAGCCTTCTCTTTTCGAGGCTGAGCAGTTCCAGCTCTCTCAGCCTCTCGTTGTACATCGGATGTCATCTTTGTGGCCTTTCATTGGACTTGTTCCAGTATGTCCATGTCTCTTGTACTGGGGAGCCCAGCACTGGACACAGCACTCCAGGTGTGGCCTCACCAAGGCTGAGTAGAGAGGAAGAATCACCTCCCTTGACCTGCTGGCAGCTCTCTGCCCAGTGCAGCCCAGGATGCCATTGGCCTTTGCCTCAAGGGAGCATTGCTGGCCCATGTTTGACTTGCTGTCCACCAGGACCCCCAGGCCCTTCTCTGCAAAGCTGCTCTCCAGCTGGTTGGCTCCCAGCCTGTACTGGTGCATGGGGTTATTCCTCATAGGTGCAGGACTTGGCATTTCCCTTGCTGAACTTCACAAGATTCCTCTCTGCCCATTTCTCCGGCCTGTCGAGGTCCCTCTGAACAGCAGCACAACCATCTGGTGTATCAGACACTCCTCCCAGTTTTGCATTGTCTGCAAACTTGCTGAGGGTGCATTCTGTCCCATCATCCAGGTCATTAATAAAAATGTTAAACAGTATGGGTCCAAGTATTGACCCTTGGGATACACCACTGGTGACTGGTCTCCAAGCCAGACTTCATGCTGCTCATCACAACCCCTTGAGTCCAGCAATTCAGCTGTTTTTTAATCCACCTCAGTGTCTGCTTATCTAGTCCATACTTGATCAGTATGGACGTGAGGATATTATGGGAGAGAATGTCAAAAGCCTTGCTAAAATCAAGATAAACAACATCCACTGCTCTCCCTGTATCCATTACTAGTCATCTCATTGTAGAAGGCCATCAGGATGATCAGGCATGACTTCTGCTTCGTAAATCCATGCTGGCTACTCCCAATCACCTTCTTGTCCTTAATGTTTAGAAATCTAGGATGACTTCCAGGATTGCTCCATCACCTTCCCAGGGGTCAAGGTGAGACTGACTGACCTGAAGTTCCCTGGATTCTCCTTTTTTGCCCTTCTTGAAGACAGAATTTTTTTTGTTTTCTTCCAATTGTCAAGAACCTCCCCTGAACGTCGTGACCTTTCAAAGATAATCGAGAGCGGCCTTGCAATAACAATGGAATCAGCCAAGCTCCCTCAGCACTTGTGGGTACATCCCATCAGGTCCCATGGACTTGTGTACTTCCAGTTTGTTTAAATGTTCCCTAGCTTGACCCTCCTCTACTGAGGGTAAATCTTCCTTGTCCCAGACTTTCCCACAGGTTCTAGGGGCCTGTGTTTCCTGAAGGACAGTCTTACCCATAAAAGCTAAGGCAAAGAAGACATTAATATTTTCTATATTCTTTGTCACCAGGTCCACTGCCCCATTCAGCAGTGGGCCCACATTTTCACTAGTCTTTCTTTTGCTGCTGATATACCTGTAGAAGCCCTTCTTGGTGCCCTTCATGTTTCCTTGACAGATTCAACTCCAGGTGGGCTCTGACTTTCCTAACCTGGTCCCTGCATGCTACAGCAGCCCTATAGACTACAGCACTGTATAATGCCAGCCTTTCCTTAGCCCTTCCCCTCTAGCAAGGATGCAGTTCATTCATGTATGGATTCCCATGCTTCCAATTTGAAGAAGGCAATTCTGAAGTCTTTACTGAGGCAGAAATCTATGAAAAAACAGTAACAGCTTGCCTGTGGAAAGTTGATAGTACAACATATGCAAGGTATAATTAAGAGAGGAGAGAGAAAAAAAAAGAGGAACTATTTCTCAATTTATATGGCAAATGTTCTTACCTTTCATCCCAACTGGAGCCTCTGAACAGAGGGCAGTAAATCACATCACATTTGATTACAAACATAAGCACACGCACTGAAATGGCTCAAACAACTGACAGTCTTTTTAAAGACATCCAAGCCTTTTACTCTTAGACTGAGCTGATTTTTTCTCCAAAACCATATTATAAAGCACTAACCAGCCACTAAAGCAATAAAGTTTAAGAATGTAGTCAAAGGACAGATACTTTAAAAAGTACTTCAAGAGACAGGAAGAAAATGGCAGCTGTTTAGGATGACAACGTAAATGATGGAAAAAAAGTTGGCTCCTGATTAATCAACAGGTAAGCAAAAGGCAGAGCTAGCATAGCTGCGAAAGTGAAATTTAGCAACCAAGAACGTGAGTGGGCTGTTTAATGCCAGTAGTTATTTTACACTCAGTGCCAAAAAACAGAGAAATCACTGCACCTACTCATGACTTTTTTTTTTCCTTCTTTACTGAACTTGCTTATCCAATGTAGATATTAGCTCAACAAAGGGGCTCAGGAAAAACTCAGACATCTTTAGAAAGTCATATGCTGCACATGATAATATCTACCTATATATATCATAATATTTAATACTTCAACAGCAGCCTTCAGCCAAGGATTTCAGAAACCCTGATTTGACAAGATAAATAGGTAAATACTAACTTCTAACACGAGTCATCACGTTGAAGCAATCTGCCTAAGTAACTTGCTGAACTGCGCCACAGCCCCAATTCACTCATACTTCACAACACTTCATAGCAACCCTCAATTTACTGAGGAACAAATTAATGCAAATTAATGCAAAGAAATAATTTTGTTATATAACAAAGAATCAAAAGCAACTGTAGAAAGGAACTTATGGGTCAACATTTAGTGAATTCTCCTAGCTACTTACAGCCAGCAACTACTCTATGCAAAGATTTTCTGAAAATTGTAGGTTACTCACCAACATCTCTTGCTCCCCTTTCATGGTTTGGATAGCATGCATTAGTATCTTTTTAGGCCACCGCTTACGTTTTGTTGTTGTCTCTACAATAAGTTCATCAAACTGATCTTCAAGAATTTTGATGTTTGAACCTAAAATCAGAGGCATGCAAAGTTATTATAAGAACGCTCCTACAATTTTTTTCCATTTGAGACAAAGCTGTAAGGAAAAAGCTTTAGATCTGAAATAAGAAATCATGCATGATTATCACTGAAGATAAAAGCATCTGCCTTGGAACTACTTGTAAGGCCAAATGGAAATTGAAACACTACTTGCTGTTGACCAATTACTTTTTAAGGAAGGGAGTGGGGCAAAGCTCTGGGAAAAAATTCCAAAACATTTTTCTGTGTGTTCTGAAACTGAAGAGAAGAGACTCACAAAGAAGGACTGTCTCTTGCAGTAACTTGTTTTTTCAACTGAAGATAAGCAATGCAAGACGCTGCAAGAAAACTGGATTGATCTGTGTTATTTACAAGCATTAAACACATTCGCTGGCCAACTAAAAGCCTAAATGATTGTATATTCCATATCTATATGATATCTATATGTCTGTATAACAGACATACAGTTTAATTTTAAGATTCATCTATGAATCTTCAACAACATACTATACCACCTCAATGAAACTTGTTTCCCCAAAATACCCTGCATCCTGAGGCCATCATAATTACTAGATACGTGCAGTGTGTAAAAAATAAAATATGTTTGTTTTCAATATCCGATGCCCAACAGACTGCATCTGGTAGGAGCCAACTTTTATGGCTTTTCTTCTGATCGCAAAATTAGACAAAATATTTAGAACATATTTCCTGCTGTTGACTGAAGTGTTTTGACTACTGTTACCCTACTACCAGCCTCTCCAAGACTGCAGTTAAACTTGACAATTTTTAAAGCTTAAGATAATATTTTCAAACTGGTTTACTTTTGCAGACCTTTTAGAATTAATTCACTGGTCCCATTAATGTATTGAGCATAACTTGCAAAGTCAGCTGATCTACTGCTAAAGAACAGGTTTTGAGCTCCCTCTCTTGGTCAATCTGTGTAGCATCAGATGATTGTAAACTTCAAAGGCAAAATCAAGGGGTTGTTTGTTTGTTTGTTTTGGGGAGTTTTTTTGAGGGGTGGTGGCAAATCACCATAAAATCTTTAAGTATAGAGAGGAAAGGCTCGAGCTGCAGGTCCACACAAACACCAAAAGCATGAAATACCAGAACACTTGGTGATTCAAACTGGATCAAGATCAGACATAAGCACATTATTAAAATTATGTCAAACTAAAGAACACAACACAGTGCTTATACCTACTTTATACCAGTTACAGGAAAACAGCAGTATCTCAGCTGGCACAAAAGTAGATTGTACAGAGGATAAGTTACTGAAAATAATACCTACAAGGACAAACTATTCCCATTAAGAATTTTTGAACAAATTAGAAATAGTGAAGTGAGGCTGAATCGGTTCAGCATTTTGCATCATGAGACCAATGCATTTTTGACCTTTTAGTAGGTCAAACTTGGACTTGATGTCTCATGGGGCGAAAGTTCAGCAATATTTTAAAACCTACAGACTGAAAACAATGGATAAATACTCTACTCTCAGACATCCATATTAAAATAGAAACAAATTCCTCAGGAGAAGTGTTTCAGGATGATCTGAATTGAGATTTTTTTTTCCTTTTAGGAAGGAACTCTTGGATTCTGAAGAAAATGCAACATGCCAGGTATACAACAGGAGCGTTATCATTCTAGATCTGCATTTGCAGAAGCTCTTCCTCCACAACCAGTTCAATATCTGTGTTTTCAGCTTCATGCAACTGAAGAGCATCAAGTTATAGGCAAAGAACATCTGATGCTAACATAGGTAAACAAATGAATCAAACAGGAATTTTCTTTGAAAACCATTTTATCAAGAATCCCCATTACTATCAGCTAAAAGACATTCCAAGCAGTAATTATAAACTTTTACTTAATTAGTACATTAAATAGTAGCAACATACACACTGCTAGTTCTCTTGATAAGAAGAGATGTTGGCCAATGCCCCCAGCACAGAATCACTCAGGCTGGAAGGGCCCTCAGGAGGCCTCTAGTCAAGCCTTCTGCTCACAGCAGGGTCAACACCGAATTCAGACCAGGTTGCCTAGGGCTTTGTCCAGCTGGTTCTTGAAAGCTTCCAAGAACAGAGATGACACAGTGTCTCTGGGCACCCTCCTCCAATGCTTAGTCATCCTCACAGTGATTTTTTTTTTTTGTTATAACAACTTTCCTGTATTGGGAAGCCCAACATTAGGCACGCTATTCCAGATGTGCTCCAAGTGCCAAGTAAAGAGGAACAATCACTTCCCTGGATCTACTGGCTACCCTCCTGTTGACACGGCCCAGGAGGCTGTGGCCTTCACGGCTGCCAGGGCGCCCTGTTGGCTCACAGTTAGCCCACGAGGACCCCCATATCCTTTTCAGTAAAGGCAATCAGCTCCCATCCTGTGCCATGGCAGGGGGTTACCCCTTCCCTGGTTCAGGGCTTTGTTATTGCCCTTGTTGAATTTCATGAGGTTCCAGCAGACTCATTTCTCCAGCCTGTTCAGGTTTCTCTGAATAGCAGCACATCCTTGAGCATTTTTGACAGCACGCCACCCTGGTTTGAGGTCATCTGCAAACTTCATGAAGGTCTGCTGTAAACCTTCTAGCAAGATAGCTGCCGTTAAAATTGGCTAAATCTTAAATTCTTCTATTTTAACAGGAGGTACTTTGGGAGTCTCTAAGCTACTCTTCCTTAGTAGTTATAAGTAGATTCTGAAAGTTATTTAGATATTGTAACGAGTAATAGCTGGAATTTGTGCCTAGAGATCTATAAGAATCTTGCTGTAAGTGTCAAACAGAACTATGAGCTTCAAATAAAGCTGTCTTCTCTGCCATTTACTCTTGAACAAAAGTTCCTATACCTTTTGGTTACCTTTCTTTTAATTTATGAACACCGATCTGTACGCGCCGTGTTCCTACAGGRTAGTGCTTCAGTTCTGCATACGGACACATCTGAGCCTGAGTTCAGCCTTACCCGCTCCACGGGCATCGTTATTACCACAGAGAGCAGGAGGCAAAACAGCCCAGTGAAAAAATATTACACTTTAGGAAAAAAAACACACAAAAAAGAAGTTAACGAAAAACAGCACATACCGCTTTGCAGTTCAGAGTCGTCCGAAGTCTCCTGCCAGGGCTGCCCGTTAATGGAGATGTTCTCCTGCACCGCCGTTTCAAAGTTCTGCAAGACATCGGAGGGCTTGAAACGCTCCGCAGCGGAGGCTGGCGCGGCGTTAAGAGCTGGGGAGGCCCTTCCCGCCTCACAGCCCCGGCTGGGCGGGGAAGCAACAGCGCAGCCAGTCGCCCCGGGGCAGGGCCCTGCCGAGCGCTGCCGCGGGGCCGACACCGCGGGAAGCCCCGGCCCCTAGACCAGGCCCCCCGCAGGCAGGGGAAGCGCCGCCGCCCCGGCCCCGGCCCGGCCCCGGCCCGCTCCCCGCCAGCCCCGCGGCCTCACCCAGAGCGCGTCGC
>NW_020449863.1:115955-122079 GCF_003343035.1 Apteryx rowi | reverse complement strand
CTGTGTGTCGTAGGCGGCGGTGGCGGCGCTCGTCGTGGTGGCGGAGCACGCGGGGGAGTTCGCGAGGGTCGCGGAGCTCGCCGAGAGGTGCGGGCACCGGCACCAGGGCGGGCTGGCGCAACGGCAAGGAGCGCGGCGCCCCTCGGCCGCCTTTCGCGCCTGTGAGCTGGCTCCGCCTGCGATCCCTCACGCTGCCGCCGCCTGCTCCCTTCCTAGGTTCCCGGGGTTTGTGTTGCCCTGTCTAGGGGTTCACCCCGTTCAGGACGTTTCGCCAGAAGAGCAACGCAGTGCGACTTTAGAGGTAAAATACAGGCGGGTCAGATGAGTCAGCTTTTAAAATGCTTCTAGGACTGGTTTGGATATGCAGTGTTCAAAGAATGCTCTGGTSTAACTAGCTGAACTTCAAATCTGCCCAGTGACTTTTATGGGCTTCCGTAATATAAAAAGCACAGTGGACCAAATCCCAGGGTCTCTTAACGCAACCATTTGTCTATGTTAGTCCTAAAGCAAAATTGTTCACTGAAGTCGTTTGGCTGTATTACAGATACTGCATTTCTAAAATCCCAGGTGAACGATTTGTTTACAGCCAACATAATGCATGTGTATTTGCAGCTGTCCCTTTTTTAGCTGGGAAGTGGAAAGCTCACCGTTTGTGCCTTTAACCTGAAAAAGTGGGACAGCCGTCTGCTGCCATGTAATGTCAGACTTTTTATGGATCTTGTTTTGGTTAACTCTTCAGCTCCTATGGAAAGATCAGCTTGAAATGAAGGGTCATTGAGTAAAGCAGGAGAATCCTGCTGGTTTCTAAAATCTTATCGACCACTCAGCTCTCACTTACTGTAGTAGCAACTTTCAAGATGCTGGAGTTAAGAACAATGAAGTGAAATCCYATTTAATGATGATACTGAATTCATACTGCTTCCGTTTCATAAGGACAGTGAGGATTACTACTTTAATTTGTTCTTGCAGGATCTGGATGCTGCACTGCCACTTATAGAACGCTATAAAGATAAATTGGTAGCAATTGGAGAAGTGAGTAGAATCCTATATTTTGTTTAAATGGCTGTGGTTTTGGCAGCATCTGTCACCAGAATTACAAATATTTACTAAACATTTGGTTGTCTCTATGCAATAAATATTGCTAACAAGCTGAACAAGTGGAGAGTCTGATTTTTAATTGCCTTACTGTACTTTCCTTCATATATTTGCTTGATCTTTTCTTTTCTTTAGTTATTAGGAAATAAATGGCACTTATGGTGCTAAATTTAGTAGGAAGAATTGCAAAATTACGATATATTCTCTTATACCTGGATGCCTTTTGACCTATTCTCTGGTACAGTGAAACACTGAGTCACGCTGTTATCCTCGTTCAGATCATTCCTCCATCCTGCCCTGACAAAGTTAGGCTAAGCTTTGATTTCAGCGTACCTTGTAGGCTTATGTAATGTTGGTTCCTTGTGACTCCTTGTCTGTCTATATCCATGTATTGTCTCTTGTCTTATATTTGGTTGTAAACTAATTGAGCTTTGAAAACTTTAGGATACAGTTACCTTTTTTGTGTGTTGGTAGCAAAGGGGCTTGTGGCTGGTTCTGTACTTGCTGCAGGGAAACCAGTTATTGGCAGAGCTTTGTAGCTAAACTTGTCGTGTGTTGCACCTGTATTGTACATGAAGGACTTCAGTTGGTATAACTGTGAATTGGGCTGCTTTGACAAACATTAAATTTCATTCGAATGTGTTTCAATCAAAAAAGTATAGAATTAATGTCTAATTTTTGCTAGAGGTAGTACTAAGTTACAGGTTCAGTTCAGAAATTAAATTTCTATCATGATCCAGATCTGAAATAATATTCAATAATGTATAAAAGAGCAGAAAACTAGAGGTAGATTAAAATGCTGAATAAACTTGTTAGTAACTATCTCCCAAATGTTTTCACAATTGAAAAACTGATGTTTTAGAATGAATTCTTTTATTAGAAAAGCTACAGTTGAGCTCATTTTAATTGCAGTTTCTTGCATATACATTTTTGAATGGCTTGCAGGTTTGAGGCATATTTTCCTTTATATATGGTATTGTCGTTTAGTCAAGCATTAGGTATGTGAAATTTTCTCACTTCTCTTCTCGTACTCTAGGTTGGACTAGATTTCACTCCCAGATTTGCCAGCAYGGATGAACAGAAGGAAGAACAAAGACAGGTTTTGATCAAGCAGGTTGAGTTGGCAAGAAGACTGGATTTGCCTTTGTAGGTTTTGTTTATACTAATAAGAGAATTTGCTAGATCTCAAAAACCTAAGAAAATATTTTCTAGGATTTATAATTACTAAGAGCCCATGGAACTTTTCTTACATGGATTACACTGGCATTTTCAGCCTGTCAGTCTACAGTTTGAGATGTAATTATTGAGTTTTCCCTATGTTTCCCCTTGAATACAGTGGTCTTCCCTGTGTCCTGTCCTTGCTGTGTTGTTGCTATGTCTTCACAGTAGCTAAAAAGATTCATTTATATATCTGTAGAAATCTTTCCTAATAAGAGATGTAATACAGATTAATTGTTTTCTTTCCTTCCCGAGCTGCTGTCAGTTCATCTGTGTTTGTATGTGGGGGAAAGTATTCTGCTGAATTCCCTCATGCCAGGCTTCTCCTTGCTTTGCAGAAATGTTCATTCCCGCTCAGCTGGAAGACCAACCATTAATCTCTTAAAGGAACAAGGTATGTTTTTAGTGCACTTTGTCCTTCATCGTTTTTGTCAGCAGAACTTCTTCAATTTTGCCATGTCCTCTTATCAGTTTGTGTACGTGAAACTTGGGAGGAATGGTTCAAAGATGGGACCAACGTCCCATTGGAAGCTGACATCACAGACCTACAGTAAACACTGTTAATGAATTGGTTTGGCTCTGTTCTTTGAGGTGCTGGGAATGTGTTACTCCATGCATTCGATGGGAAGCCATCCGTAGCAATGGAAGGGGTGAAAGCTGGCTACTTCTTCTCCATCCCTCCTTCCATTATAAGGAGTGAACAGGTAACATTTAAAGGGGATTGCTCTGTCTTGGTGCTTGAGGATTTCAGATAATAACTCTCAGCTTATCCAGGATGAAAAGCGTTACRTTTTTATTGTGTAGCTCAAAAGTATGCTTTTTTAAGTCTGTACAATTTGAAGTGGTACTTGCAGTACTCACCTATAGTTAATGTCACCAGACACTTTTTCATAGAAGAACCTGCTTTCAGCTGCTTATAGCATTGCACATTTTAACTCTGGCTTAATTTCCATCTAGGGGCTTTTGCCATAGCTACACATCTGGAGGGAAATTCTGGCTAAAACAGTTCAACTATTTCTGAAGAAATGGGGCAATTTTTTTCCTCATTTTAGTGTGTTCTGGAGAACTTTACTTTGGAAACTTTTATCACTGCAATGTTTTTAGCACAGAGACTTAAAAATCTGGAAAAGGACTGGTTTATACGGCAGTGATACCGTGTTTCTCCCCATCTTCCCTAAAAAGAAAATCTGCTCATATTTGGCTAAGTTACAGGCTTCTGAAAAAAATGTGATTTGCACATGGCATGCTGAGCAAAGAAGCAGCTAAATTGCTTAAAGACTGTTTGCATTGGCCTCATTCACCCCTGACTTTGTGAGAATGCCCTTGTAATTTCTGCTCTGAGCTGCTGCAAGCTATGCTAAATTCTTATTCTGGGGGAGGGAAAGGGAGACTGTTTCCATTCTGCACCATCAGCAGTTTCTGTAGTAAGTTCAAATATAAGAAAAGAAAAGGCATACTTCAAGCACAGGAGTTGAGGAAAAAAAAGATACAGAAATTTTATATATACAGAGAAGTAACAAATTAAAATTGCATTGGTAACTCCAAGCATAGGGTATTTTGTGCAATATAATTATCTGATTTAATAAATAATAATGCATCCAGTTTTTAGGAAATAGTACTTTAGGTATTAATAGTACTATTACTGAGAGTAACAAAGACAGAGCTATTCTGTTTTTGAAAGGACTTCTTGAGCAGCTCCTGATATTTTTGCTTCCATTCTGAAATTGTTGATAAAATACTATCAGTGGCACCAAAGTCTTTGGACATTGCTTTTAAATGTAGAACATATCCCTTCATCTTGCATTTTTTCCTCACGTCTAAATGAATAGAGCATTTAATAGTTGTCTTTATTTTCTTCAAGAAGCAGAAGCTTGTGAAACTCTTACCTCTGGAAAGTATATGCTTAGAAAGTGACTCTCCTGCTCTGGGGCCTGAAAAACAGGTAAATTGTGGGGAGAGTTCTATACTTCCAAAAACATACCTTATGGAGGCTAGCTATTGGGGTGGGGGAGTCAAGTAGTGTAAGCAGAGAAAAGGGACGAAAGAGATTGCCAGATGAAAATTTTTAGATGAACAGGTCAAAGAAGCAGCTAAAGAGAGAGTGTTCCTGAGTCTGGGAAAAGAGAAGAAATTTCAGGAATGTGCAAAGGGAGGAATAATCAAAGGAGAATAGATAAATGTCATAGATGCCACAACATGATTGAAACTGTCAGGAAATACTGAATCTGACACACCTGTCATCTGTAGGGATCTGTAATTCTGTCTGTTTTTATGCACTGCAGGTAAGAAATGAACCAAAAAATATTTACATTGCTGCAGAATGTATTGCCAAAATTAAAAAAATACCAGTTGAAGAAGTTATAGAAGTGACAACACAGAATGCACTGAAAGTATTCCCCAAACTTCGGAACTTCCTTTGGATATAGGCTTAGCAACACACAAAATCTGAAATAAATTATGTTGCAGAAACTATTGTTTATCGCCTAATAAATAAAACCAACACACATCTTGCCTCAAACTGGAGTTCTGCTGTAGGAGAGTCCAAGAAATGAGCACACTGTTACATAGATGCATGTTACAATGGATAGTGTGAATTTCTCGAGGACGTTGTTCTGTACACATCACTGTCGTATCTAAGATGAGGTAAAGTTAGATCGCTCATTTGCATCTCTCCCTCATGTCTCTGAATGAATGTAAAGAAGAGCACCACAAAATTTGGCATTTAAGTCAAAGTTTAGTTTCTCAGACTCCTTGCTCAGCTGCTCCTAGCCTGGGATATGGCTAATGTTCAATGCTTAATGTCCTCCTCATTCCTTAATTTCTGCTCTTGTGCATGTGTGGAAGTCGCTCAGTTATGGGCCTGCTCATGTAATGCATAAGCTCCAGTACACATCCCTATCTGAGCCATTTGAAAAGCTCAGCTGGACAGATGTTTTCGGTATGTCTTGTTGATTGGACTCTGAGAGTAGTGCAGAAGCAGCAACTCCAGTTTCTTTCAAAACAGAGTTGGAAGGAGAAGAGCTGTAGCCCTTCTTCTCTTTCCTACCTCTTCCCTTGTATACAGTAACTCAGTAGTTGCTTGCTCCCAGATGGAGGTCAGTTGGATTCACTCCTTTCTCTGTTCAAGATGATTCAGGTCAACATCTCCAATAGGTCCCAGAAGACATGTGACTAACGATCTTTGCTATTTTGAGAAGGTTCTGCTTTGCTTTTGTGGGGTTTTTTGTTTGTTTTTCTTTTTGGACCGTATTCTATTTTATATAGAGAAACTATGGGCTGGAAGGAAGCCGTAACTAGTTTGGGAAGGAGGAGCCTTGAGTTCAGTCTTATTTCAAGGACTTTTTTTACTTTTCTGACTGATCAATATCAGGAGTGATGGGATATGAGAGGGAGACAAGCACCAATTTTGTGAGATATTGGAGGTGCCTGTCTGCTGTATGGGCATATTGGATACATACCTTGAAGCTGTGGATTATGCTTCATTGGCCAGTGGCCTAAAAACTGAATAGTCTGCTGCCTCACAGGACCTGTGTGGGTGTGGACCTGTCGAAACACCAAAATTTTCTTGACTATAAAAAAGCAACAAGCTAAGTAAGTTATAAATGTCACTTAACTATTCTGAGGGCCAGCTAAGGAACAGGAGGCTTTGTCTTCCTGGGGAGGTTACTAGATCAGTGAAGAAAATAAGGGAATCACAGAATCGCTGAGGTTGGAAGGGACCTCTGGAGATCATCTAGTCCAACCCCCCTGCTCAAGCAGGGTCACCTAGAGCACATTGCACAGGATTGCATCCAGGCGCGTTTTGAATATC
>NW_020449863.1:90852-112610 GCF_003343035.1 Apteryx rowi | reverse complement strand
CAGGTCGGCAGATAGATGCCTCCGTCCCCTGCAGCAGGGAGTCCCCCACAACAATCACCCACCGCTTCTTCCGGGCGTTCCGGCAGGGCACAGGGTCTGTTGTCCCAGGTACTTCCCTTGCAGCCATGCCCATCTCCTCCTCATCCTGGAGGGCACTAAACCTGTTCTTCAGCTTCAGGTCTTCAGGAGGAGTAGGAGCCTTTCTTCTCCCACGAGCAGTGACCAGTTTCCAGCCTTCTTCTATGATGTTATGAGTATTAATTTTGTCCATGACCATCTCTGATACAAAATCATGCATCATGCATCATACAAACCTCTGGCAAGATCAAAGGCATCTGGCTTTACAATTTTGGCTCGTCTCTTCTAGGTCTCTGGTAGCTATGTGATTTTTCAGGCTGGACTCCATTCTGCCTTACTGATTAGGTATCTTACCTCTTGGCCCTTTTGGAAATGGTTAATAAAGCACTGCTATGAAATTATCTGATGATGATTCATACCTTTTTTGGGGGTGGGACAGAGAGGAAAGAGAATATTGACCTGACTTGGAAATTGGGTTCCTCACTGCGAATAGTTTAAGGCTTGATACTCTTGCCTTAGAGTTCAGCAAGAAAGGTCTTTTGTTTTTTCTGTCTGAAGAAACATTTGACAGGAGAAGGTATCAACTCTCAGGAAGAAAAGCTTGTAATGTAAGTGCCACTCATCTTAGGCATTTGGTTGTCCTCTATGTTTTCTTCCTCAATTTCTTAAAACGGCATTGTCAGAGGTTTTTTTCACTGGCTTTTGCAGAGAAGCAGTATTGTTCTGACTTTTACCTAGAGTTAGCTTATTAAGTTTAAACATACGCTGCTGAACAGTCTTCTTCCTCCAGCAAACAACCGAATGTAAATCTGTTGTCTTTATTACAATGACGATTCAGATCAGCAAACACCTGAACGTCTGCGGGATCTTTGACCCAGAATAGTCAGAGCCTTTTGTTATCCTGGATCTACAGGCTCCATTTCCACTAAGTTGGGTGGAAAACAGAGTTTGCCTGCAGATGGTGCTAGAAAACAGGTGTGCAACATTCTTAAGAATAGTAGTATGATTTATATTAATCATTATTAGTTATGTTGTCATAGGAGATGCTAAAAAGGTGATACTGGGTAACCTTACAGGTGCTTCATGCTGACCATGCAAAGGAAAGCCTCCCAATATTGCATGGGGATGCAATTATGTATGGAGCTGCTCCCAGTGAAAGCAAAGTGAGGCATATGCCCAACTGTTTGCTGAGTCTGGGCCTACATTGCTGGCACCTATGAAATTCTTAGCCCTAGGTGAAAACACCAGTTCTGTCCAAGTGGGCATATTGGGTATTCACTCTGCTCAAAATCCCTCTCTCTGCAGATGGCTAGCATTGCTCCAGCTCAGGCCTAGCCCCATCACATCTGGCAAAATAATGATTTCTAACCTGAGCCGTTGCAAAAGACTGTAGAAACGCTCCTGCCTGCGGCTCCGGGCTGAGGAACAGGCAGCAGGGAAGCGGCAGGGCTCAGCCCCGGGCTGATTGCAAGGGCTTCTGTCCCGTGCCGAGGGCGGCTGATAAGGGCACGGGCCCTCTGGGACTGCGTCCAACCGCTCGGCCGCTGGCTCCTGCCGTCCTCGGCCTGAGCGCGCGGCTGGGGAGGCGGCGGGAGCYGCAGCTTGCTGCCCAGTGCCACTTTGCGGCAGTCCCAGAGCACACGCCGGGCCCGCGTGCCGGGGGCTCTGGGCAGCCTGGGAGCATGCAGGAGGGGGGCTGCATCGACTGCCACTGCCACCTGGCAGCCGGGGAGTTCAGCCAGGTGGGATGACGGTCGCGCTGCTCCCTGGGGGGGAGCGGGGCGTACGCGGGTGCCTGCGCTGCGGCGCTGACGGGTGGTCAGCGTCCCCGCTGAGCTGCTGGTGGGGATATCCCGTGTTGTGCCAGCCTGGCCGCGGCACTCGCAGGGCGCACGAGCCTGGCAGGGGCTGCATGGGGGCAGGCTGGCTCCGATCTCTTCTTGGGAGCGTCTGAATTAAGGCACGGCTTCTGCGGCCTTAATGCTCTGGAGAAAGAAAACGCAGTGTCATCCCGCTCCATCTTGGCTTCTCTTACATAAAACAAGGATCAGAAGTAATACCATCTCTCTGGTTGCTGTTAGCTTCGCTCTGCTAACTCTTCTCCAGCTGCCTGCAGCAGGCTGTGAGATGAATGTCATTTCTTTGTGCAGAAAGCTTGACTTCTTAAAGCATTTGTGCAGGCCTGCTGGTAGCCCTGGAGTGCATGGGAAGGAAGAGAAGAAGGGCGGTTTGTGAGCTGGGAACCTCCTTGCTCTCTGTAGGCGTCCGGTGCCTCTACCTCGACAGGCTCACTCAGGCTGCCTGCGTGCCCGGGGATTCGCCGGCGAGCTCCTCTGTCTGCCCGCTGTGCCGGGCTAACGCCTGGGGGCAGTGGCACAGAGCAGAACCCGTCCTGGAGGAGCTGCCCTGCACAACCAGCGCTCTTTAAAACAGATTGCTTCCCCATGAAACCCTCTTTTCCCTCGAGGGCTGGTGTGAGAAGCAGGGGTGTCTAGGCTGAGCCCCCGTGCAGCCTCCAGCTGCCTGGGCTGGCCCCGTGCCCTCAGGCATCCTAGCCCCGGACACTGGAGTTGCAAGGGATGTGCTGGGGGCAGGACCTGGTGCAAATTTAGCTGGATGCCATGTTTAGCTTTCAGCAAAAGTGAGGACAAATGAGAGAGAAATTCAGTGGAGACCCAGCTTTTCTTTTTGGCTATGCCATCAACTTCCCTGAGGCGCTAACCGCACCTGCGAACTCCCTCTCACAACACCCCTGGGAAAAGCAGGGTTTCCTAGGGTTTGTGTCTGCAAAAAGTAGAGCACAAAAGTTAAATAAGTTGCCCAATGGCATAGGAGGTCTGTAGCAATATGAGAAGTCCCAAGCTCCCATCTGACGCCTTTAGCCACCACCTTTCCCTTGGATGTTACAAGCAGCAGAACTGATTGTCCTTTGAGTGACACCTTATGTCTTTTTCTCTTGCAGGATGTACATGATGTGATAGAAAAATCAAGAAAGGTTTGTGATTTCTTTGACACAATTCCTCAGTACCTTCAGAGCACCTCACTCATTATTCGGTGTTATTCTTTTTTACTGATACTGCGCTGGCTCTTGAGTTGACTACATGGCGTGTGAGACTCCCCCTGCCCCTGTGCTGCGCAGCCCAGCTGGCGGTGCAGACGGGCAGTTTCTTTTCCCCTACAGCAGCCCACTGGAAAAAAGCACCTTGCCCCTTGGTTCTTTCCAGGCTTAAAATGTAGTACACAGATGTGCTGTGTGCACTGGGGACTTCCGCGCGCAAGGGCTTACAGGAATGCACAGCTCCGGACAAGCCGTAAATAAGCAGGGGGGTGCAGGATGACAATAATGATGGGAAGGTGCTTTCCATGGTGCAGAGCTTGGAGACCTAGAAAGCTTCTAAAATTGATTTGCCTGTGAAAAGAGACAAAATAGTGGTTCACTGTATATGTTATGAAATCACACTGAGACACTTTGCGTCTTCCTGGTTCAATGAACACCCTGAGTCGATAGTGGGGGCTGGAAGGACATGGGAGTTGCACTGCCTTGGCTGGTTGGTGTCAGCTGCCCTTTGACCACCCCTGCCAAGCTGTTTGCCGGACTTAAAGGGAAGAAGGCTGAGGTAACGTTGAGTGAAGGTCAAGTGACTTGCAAGGGTGGAGTGGGTGTAACAGCCGCTACAAGGTTCAGCGTAAGTCACTTGGACTCCTTAGGTCCTGGAAATCACCTCTGAGTTCAGGAGCAACAGCTGAGGATCCTTTGAGCCGTTTGTGCTTGCTCAGGTGGTGTTGGAGGGACTGAGGTGGAGCATCTTCTCTGAGGGCCCTTGTTCTGGCACTTGTGGTAGTCATGGACTAGCAGGGCATGAGTGTGTTGAACAGCGGGGCATACTGTGAGGATGATTTGTTTTTCAAGATTTTAACATGGGAACAAGTGAGGAGATGGTGATGAGGCCAAGTAGATGATACACTCTTTAATCTTGCTGTTTATTGTGATAAGAGTTTAAACAAATTAACCGAAGTCTTCTACTGAAGGTGCTTCCAGCAGGCTCCTACGCAATGCATAGATAGGTTCTTTAGAAGCAGAAACAAATAAATAATTAGATGGAAATGCAACTTTCATCACTAATGAGCTCCTGCTTTTGTTTGTTTTTTCATTTATGCAGGCCGGGGTTCAAGCTTTTGTTTCCGTTACAGAGCAGGAAAATGAATTTGAGAAAGTTATTGGCTTAGCAGAAAGGTTTGTTGTTCTACTCTTTGCTTTCTATATGCAGTACAATGATACAGCTGAGATCAAAGAGAGGATACAAATTGCTATAGCACTTAGTTGTCTCAGCATTTTCCTCTGCCGGAGATGGTTATCCATCCATTAATGTCCTGTGCTGGGGCTGGTTTCTCTATCAGCCTGAATTAGCTGGGGCACAGGCATGAGATCCCTCACTGCCCGGGACATGTGTGCAGCACTGTGCAGTGACCTTCAGACGTGGCAATTCTGAGGCTGCTGTGAATGACAAAGCAGTGAGCAAACACAGTGGGGACCATGGCCCTGATGAATCCATGGCTGGACCAGGAATTAATATGTGTGTCCCCCAGTGCTCAGTGCTGTGCTCCAGCATTTGCCCTGCTCCCTCCTTGGGGAGCAGCTTGGGGCTGCTGATAGAAATGGTGATACGGTTTGCCTGAAAAACAGTGAGGCATGAGGATGAGGAGCTTGTAGGAATATCAGAGACGTAGCCCCTCTCTCCCCTGGGAAACAGCGTAATGTGCAGTGCTGTCATTTGGGTTAGCTGTCGCAGGAGGCTTCATTGCACAGAGCCACTGGTGCGTGGAGAACTTGTCATGAGACGAGTGTGCAGATGGTATAAAAAAACTTATGGCAAAGCTGAAAAAAGTGCAGAAGAGTGGCACATGCACAGAAATCTGGCCTGTTTTCAAGGGGTTGTTACGTGAAGAGCGAGCTACTCCTGTGACAAGGCTTGGGGATGGACCTAATGTCCTACCAAAGCGATGGTCAAAATCAAAATGAATGGGTGCTGTCTGCATTGCCTGGGCRAGGTAATATGCCTGCATATAATGCCTTCAAAGGCAGACGTGGTTGCTCCACGGCCTCTAAAGGCGGCTGCTGAATGTGGCTGAGCCCGGCTGGCTGCAGCAGAGGGCTGGTGCTGTGGGGCGGCTGAGCAAACCCTTGGCCTCTGGCACAGGCCGGTGCGCCACTGCCGGAAAAGCCGGGAAGCAGCGCTGGTGTGGGGGAAGCAGGGCCGCCTCCGCCTGCTTTGCAAATGCAGAAAGTGAGACGTGGAAAAGCCACAAAGGTGCGCGGAGGGGCAGGATGACAGGGTCGGCAGCAGCGCCGCCCAAGCCTCGCTGTGGCCGCATTGCAGCCGTGCCAGCCGCTGCGCTGGTCGCACCTACTGGGGTCGAGCTGTTGCCACACAGCTGTTGCAGGGCAGCAAACCCTCCRGGGACGGAGCACTTTGCTGCCCTCCCTAAATGTATTGCAAGCAACCGCGGCTGGCTGTGTCAGTGCAAGGATTGCCGCTTGCTGCGTGGCGGGGGGCCGCCTTGGCTGGGGGAAACCGCTGCTTACGTGTCCCTGCCGTCTCCTGTGCCCCCCAGGTACCCCAGCTCTGTCATGCCGTGCTTCGGGGTTCACCCGATCCGGAGCGGTGCGGAAGGATGGCACAGCGCCACAGTCCAGGTGAGGTGCCCAGCTCCTTCCCGTGGCCATCTCCTACTTCTGTTACCGTGTGTGGAGCCTGTTTTTGACTTCTTGAACGAGCCTATTTTGGCTCTGGTGCTTTTGCTTTACCAGGGCTATATCTTCTGTCACTAACGAGCGAAAACAGGCACTTGACTCCTTGTCAGGGACCGGCCTCAATACAGATAAAGTACGTGTCCCTCGTTAGTAGAAGACAAGTTATCTTGTGAGCGGCACGGCCAGTCAAGCTCTGTTTCCCAGGGATTTGTGACCTCCCCACCGCAGTAATCCCGGTCTTCTACGTCCTCGCTTCTCCCAGCGCAGTGCTGCAGTCCTGCCCCATGGCACCAGCACTCCCGGCTGCCGTATTGCCAGGTCCCTCTACGTCTAAATCCTCCCCCGTGGTGCTGCCAGCGCCTGCGGGTACCCACTGGGCTCTCCCCAGGAACACTTTGTTGACAGTCGCCAAAATGTGGATTAAGAGACGGCATAACCCCGCTAACTGATTTCCACAGGGATGTGTGCAGGTGTGGTGCAGCCGTCTCCGGGGTGGACCCAGACCTGCTGACTGGGACGTCCTCGGTGCTGCATCCATGCATGGCCGGCTGGCCGTGTCCCCCTGGAGTGGGGAGGGCCTGGGATTATCTAGCAGGAAGGCCTGTCCTTGTGAAGTGCGCTGCCTGGAGCAGGGCAGCTTTGAAGTCCTGGCTGGCACTGGCTTAGTGCTATAAATATGTACAGAGAGCGTTTTTGTGCTGAGAACGTTTCTGGACACACAACAAAGTGGGAGGAAGTGAACAACTGGAGCACCATGTGGGGAGCTCCAATCAAAGCATCACTGGATAATTTCCCATCTATTTAGGGGTCATTATTCCTGCCTGGGAAATTCTGGGTGGAAACTCAGCTCTGTACTACACAGGACCTCTGGGCTGACTTGGGCAATGACAAGTGCCCGTGCGCTGGGCTAACATGGGCTGACATGCATGTGCAGATGTCAGCATGCTCTGAAATCATCCCCTCTGTGCAGTGCATATATAGCCAATCTCCCTGTGTCGGGGGAACATTTATTCAAAAAGGCTCCTAAGTGCCAAGAAGTCCCAGAAAACCTTCCAAACCCCTCTTTTTCCAAGGACAAAATTTTAGGGCAGGAAAAGAGGATTTGTCTAAGAAAACCTGGATGTACCGTAACCCTCTGCCATTATCATAGCCTTGTTGGCCAACCTGAAGGTGGTTCCTTCACCAGGACCCAGAGGCTGCTGCGGTATCAGGATGCTCAGAGCTTCCTCACAGAGTCCTTAAGATGCCCTTTTATTTGTTGAGGTGCAAATGACCCTGTGCTCTTTAATAGCCTGAGGTGAGGAAGGGCTCAGCTCCATGTCTCCTCTGAAAAGGCAGTGAGTGACCAGTCTGGTAGGCTGGTTCAATGAGACCTGTTCCCCAGCACCCACAACTACCATTTCTCTGGGAAGGACACCACCTAGGACCAGGTTACCAGGGATGCATTAAATTGCTGAGACTCCCTTCTTAGAGGTTTCCTGACTCTCAGAAGATCAGGCCTTGCCCAGCCAACTAATGAGACATGAGGAAGAATGGGGTCTTTCTTTCTCCACTCGTTAGCAGAGTTACCTGGACTAGCACCTCTCCAGCGCTCTTTGAAATCTTTTCATTTCCTTCTTAAAGGGCTGAATTAGATTATTCAGAAGTTGTTAGTAACACAGTAGACTGATCCCCTATGCCCTAGACTGTTATTTTCATCATGAAGACAGAATGTTTGGTTTTCTGCTTTTATTTGCATTTCAAGATGCGTGATAATACAGATGTGTGGTTTTATTTGCCTTGACTCAACTTACCATCCAGCTGTTTTTACAAAACGCGTGAGCTGTAGCTGGTTTATTACAGGACTTGGAATCTGCCCTCCCTCTCTTCGAGAAATACAAAGATAAACTGGTGGCCATTAGAGAGGTAATGTGCTTTGATTTCTGTATAACCAGAGTTTACTTGATTTGACTACATGCAAACTGGGTGAAGGTGCGTGTAACACATTGTAATCTCTGGTTGCTGTTGTTGCATTGCTCTGCACAAATAGATGTGAAACGAGTTGAGATTAAAACCCAAAACTTTGTTTTCCTGACTAAACAATGCTGCAAGAGTAAAATGAAAATTGCAAAATCCCTCAAGGGGGGAGCACTGATTGGAGATCTTTGAGATGTTGGATTCCTGCAATGAAAACATTGTAGGGAAACTAGAGAGGCTGCTCTAGATCTTTATCAGGAGGAGTATTTTCATGTCTGACATCATGTTTGCTTGATTTTTATTATTCATGTGTTACTATATTTCCAGGTATGTCACCTTTCAGAAGGTGCTATTTTCTGCTCTGTTGCTTCATTGATAAGAGCTTCTGCCACTCTCTCATGAGAAAATTAAACTAACAAAAACATTAGGTCCCCACTGTTTGAAGTTCATCACATTTTGTGAAGTCTTAAATGGTTCTTTGTGCAGGTTGGGCTGGACTTCACTCCATGGCTTGTGCCCACACCGCAGCAATGCGAGGAGCAGCAGAGAGTTCTCGCGCTGCAGCTGGCTATAGAAAAATGACTGGACTTGCCCGTGTGAGTCAGAAACCTTTCAAACAGTGTCTCCCTCATACATCAGGCCTTAACTCGGCTAGACACCTGTTTCCTGCATTACATCCCCACAGGCATCCTTTACAGAGCTCGAGGGATTGTTTTGAAGTTTGAGCTTATCTGAATATTCAATGGCTTGAGATTATAAAAATAAAAATAATACTTGTGAGCACTTGCATCTAGGAGGGTGGCATCTTTGCCAGAAACTAACTGGAGAAATGTTCCTCTCCAGCCGTGCTGCTGCTGAGAATGCGGGAGACTTCCCAGCCTTTCCCCCAAAGGAGACCCCATATTACAGTTTCTCACCTTTCACTGTTTGTATCCACATCCACCTTTCAATGAGAGCTGGGGTATGCTCCCCAGATAGGACCACTCAGGATAGAGACATGTGATTATTATTCTCAAGCCTTTATTTTATATCCCGTGCTATGTGATGTAGTGGAGGAAAGGCTCCCATTGAAGCAAGGCAGTAAACTAAAGAGGGCCTGCTTTCTCCTGCAGGGAATTTTGCTAGTGACATGGCAGTGCGTGGCTGTGCCACACAGGTGGGCCTCCTGTCCTCTTCTTGGCAAATCTCTGCTCACTCTAGGTCAGGTTTCAGCCCTTGATCTATACAGCTTACAATGGAGGAGGCAGGAGGGGAGAAAGAAACCCTTCTTAAGCGGACTTCTTAGTGTATTAACTTCTATAGCTCAGCTATGGTATTTTGGTGTAAGCCTGAGAAATCACTGGAGTTACACTGATATAAGTAGACCTTTGTCTGTTCTAAAGTCCTTGTTCCACTGTAGATATGATTTTCTACTGTACTTGATGTATTAGTATTTAGGAAAAGCATTGCTATGGAGAATTTATTTTTAGTTTCATGATATAACCATTAACCTCAGGAGGACCAAGATCTAATTTTCTTTGTTTTCACGCACAAACTGTATTATTATATGCGCGCTGCATGCAGTGTGTGCACATGGGGAAAGGTCATGACTATATTTGTATAGGTGCCTGGGGCACTGAACAAGAGAATAAAAACAAGTTAAATATAATCAAAGCCTCTCTTAAACTGCAGATGGATGCAAATAAGAACAAAAAGGAAATAACAGCAGTGACCACTGGAAAAGAAATATTTGGAGGAAATTAAAGATGATGGTCTGGAGCACTAGTGCTTTGCTCCGCACTGTCTGTGTAATCTGGCCATGGAGCCAGTCTGAGTCATCAGGAAAGGCTGTTCCAGGCTCCGGTATCGTTGGATCATTCGCTGCCAGCTATTGCACTTCCACCCTTTGGACCTGGCATAACAGCTATGCAGGTGGGGTTGGAATAAGGCTTATCTCAGCTTGCGACTTTTGATCACTGTCCCGATCAAGGCCAGTCCGGGCAGCCCCGGCTCACCCTGTGCAGCCTGGCTGTAACGGCCTGGTCAAAACAGCATCAGGAGCGAGGCAGTGTAAAGCAGCACTTGAAACTACCTTTACAGGTGACTTCTGACATGTGTTCTGCTGCCAAAAGCATAAAACATGGGGAGCTGGGTCTGTGGAGAGGGAGATCTCTCTATATGTGGTTTGGGAAATTGCTTGAGGATAGCATCCTCGTAGCCCATTTCCTTCCCTCAAACTGCCTGCCCTGCAGAGTCACCCTGCGATTGGAAATGAAGTCAGCTTTTTTCCTTCGTGCTTTCAATAATAAAAGGGCACAGACCAAATGGCACCATCCATGGTAACTCTTCAGTGCCATGGTCTCAGTTTGTGTTCAGTGGACATGCACCATCAGCAAAGCTGATGGAACTAGAAGGATAAAAAACAGGTCCGTCTTGCTCCTCCACAACTACCATGGCTGCGTGCAGCAAGAGGGTGCCAAGCCCTATTCTGCCCCACACATGGCCATCTTCCCGAGTGGCCTGTACTTTTATCTCCTGACTGTGCTCTGAGTGCAAAGTATAACTCTGCTTTCTTCCACAGCTGCTCTTTATTGCTAAAAGAAATGTATCACCTTCTAAAAGTAAGCAAACTGGTATTTAGGATAAAAATGGTGAACAAGTTCAGTGTCTCTCTGCTTTTCTAACGCGTGTGTTTCCATTGAGCAGGAACGTGCACTCTCGCTCAGCTGGCAGGCAAACGATTGCTTTCCTGAAGAAGGAAGGTAGGATTGCTCCTCTTTTTTTAAATGGTAGGTATAGGGCACGGGTTTATATATCATTCTTTTTTGTAACTGGTCTCTGGGATCATTCTATTCACATACAAGAATTACACGCATTCCCCCCATTTACACAGATGTGATGATAAAGCATCTCCACCTTGAATGTATGTTTCAAGATTTGGTAAAGTCTACAGTGCTAGGTGGAAAGTATGGGGGAGCTACTCGGTATTGATCTAGTAACGTAAGTAAAGCAAAGTATGAACATTCATGCCAGGTGGAAAATTAATGAAACAGAGACCAGGGAGAGCATTGCAACTTTGGGGGAAATGGTGGAAAGTAGTGGAGCAAAACAACTGCTGTCTCAACATTATCTGATACATTTTCTTTTGAATTAGAGTAAGAAGTGTATGATTTCAGGAGTTTTTTTTCTCCCTGTGGTCTATTTTAAGCAGATCTGTATATTACAAATTTGACTTACCTTATGGGGGAAAAAAGATGGATACCCTCATCACTCATTTAAAATAAACAACTGGATCTATGCCTAAAATATAAGCATGGCAGGAGGCAGCAGGACAAAAATAAGGGGTTTTAGATCTGGAAGCCAGGAAGCTGGGCTGTTACAGTAAAGATTTCTCCCATAATTACAAGTCTCAGCAAGGGCCAGGCAGGTGCTAATTGAAAAATGTGTTGATTACCAGTCCTCTGCTGACCAATGAGAAGTTTATTTGGTTGGTACTCACGTACCTGTCAGTGGGCTGAAGAAAGCTCAAGAGCACTTTTGGCAGACTCAGCAGCCATCTCGCCATAAGGAGGCAGGGTTAACAAGTCCAAGCTTTGTATTTTTTAGTGATTGTACTCCTGACCCGTAACCTTGGTGCCTTTGTGTCCTGTGATAAGAAAGCCTGTGGGGTGCTCAGCTCTGCAGCCTGATCCCAGTGTCCTAAGCTCCCTCTCTGGGTTTCTTATGTGTGCTGTAGGTGTTCAAGATGTACTGCTTCATAATTTCACTGGAAGACCATCTGTTGCCCTGGAAGGGGTACAAGCCAGCTATTATTTTTCTTTTCCTCCGGCTGTTGCAAGGCAAGATCAGGTTAGTCCTTGGAGAGTTCCTGGAAGCCATTTCAGCAGGGTTATAACTGGATTGCACAAGCCCTGGCCTTTTGCCTTCTCCTCCCTTTCCAGCTATCATTCTCCAGTATCTGAACCACTGCAGGAGGAAAAGTGATACTAGCGGGGATGGAGGGGTTGGCTGTGCCTGGCTGGGCAGTGAATGCCATGCCATGAAACATGCCAATGCCCCCCTAAACTGGTTTTCCCTTTTCCCTGTTGGAAAGAAAATGAGATATTGGGATTTGGGGTATTTGGGAAAAAGCATGAGAGAGAAACTTCATATAGCAACTTGAAGCTGAGCCTCTCCCAGCCCTGGCTGTTGTTTTTAAACAAAATTGCCCATTTTGAAATGAGAGGCTGAACTTTTTCAGTATTTCCCAGGTAAAATCAATACATTTGATTTGTCTCCCATAACATCCTCATAGGGAAGCTCAGGAAGTGTGGGCTGGATGAGTGGACAGTGAGGTGGATTGAGAACTGGCTGAATGGCAGAGCTCAGAGGGTTGTGATCAGTGGTGCAGAGTCTAGTTGGAGGCCTGTAGCTAGCGGTGTCCCCCAGGGGTCAGTACTGGGTCCAGTCTTGTTCAACTTCTTCATCAATGACCTGGATGAAGGGACAGAGCGCACCCTCAGCAAGTTTGCTGACGATACAAAACTGGGAGGAGTGGCTGATACGCCAGAGGGCTGTGCTGCCATTCAGAGAGACCTGGACAGGCTGGAGAGGTGGGCGGAGAGGAACCTCATGAAGTTCAACAAAGGCAAGTGCAGGGTCCTGCACCTGGGGAGGAATAACCCCAKKCACCAGKACAGGTTGGGGGTTGACCTGCTGGAGAGCAGCTCTGCTGAGAAGGACCTGGGAGTGCTGGTGGACACCAAGTTAAGCATGAGGCAGCAATGTGCCCTTGTGGCCAAGAAGGCCAATGGTATCCTGGGCTGCACCAGGAAGAGTGTTGCCAGCAGGTSGAGGGAGGTGATTCTCCCCCTCTACTCAGCCCTGGTGAGGCYWCATCTGSAGTACTGCGTCCAGTGCTGGGCTCCCCAGTACAAGAGGGATGTGGCACTACTGGAGCAAGTCCAGCGAAGGGCTACAAAGATGATTAGGGGACTGGAGCATCTCTCTTATGAGGAAAGGCTGAGAGAGCTGGGCCTGTTTAGCCTGGAGAAGAGAAGGCTGAGAGGAGATCTTATCAACGTGTGCAAGTATCTGAAGGGAGGGTGTCGAGAGGATGGGACCAGACTCTTTTCAGTGGTGCCCAGTGACAGGACGCGAGGCAACAGGCACAAACTGAAACACAGACAGTTCCATCTGAACATGAGGAAAAACTTTTTCACTGTGAGGGTGACAGCACACTGGAACAGGTTGCCCAGAGAGGTTGTGGAGTCTCCTTCTCTGGAGATATTCAAAACGCGCCCGGATGCAATCCTGTGCAATGTGCTCTAGGTGACCCTGCTTGAGCAGGGGGGTTGGACTAGATGATCTCCAGAGGTCCCTTCCAACCTCAGCGATTCTGTGATTTTGACACTTCCAAACAAAAGTGCAGCCTCTCCCAGCCCCTGGCCAGGGAGAAGTGGGAGCAGGCTGCTTCACGGGGGACGGGGAGCCGGGGTGGCAGCAGGGCAGGCAGTGCCGTGCCCTCTTGGATGCGGGCGCAGCCCTGCCGAGCCCCAAGGGGAGCAGAGCAGGTCCAAGGACGGCAGCTGGGTCCAGGCTGCTCACAGCTTTTCCTCCCAACCTGGCCGTTTTCCCAGCCAGCTGGTCACAGCCGAGGGTGCGCTGCTGTGCCGTGTCCGAGCCAGCCTCAAATGCAGCTGGGGGGAGAGGCAACTCCAATGCAGTTGCACATGGGAGTCCTGGCACTGCGGCACATGGGAAACGCTGCCCAGCCCTGCTCCTGCAGCGGGGCTCTGGCTGCCCCCTTTCCTCCCTCCGGCCCCATGGAGGCACAGATTCATTTGCTTCCAGCACCCACATGTCTACCCTGGGAAGGGCTGAGCTGAGCTGACATGATACTTGCTGAGCAAGCTAGAACTGCCTGGATAAAAGGAAGCAATAATAAACTCTCCCTATGTGTTCACGGAAAAAGGGCGGGAGCAGGAATGCTTGGGGTGTTTCTGATCATGGTGTGCCTGAGCTACAGTCCCGTTGTGCCTGTCTGCAGCRCTTTCACCAGGACGTTAAAATAACCAGTGTCTTTTCACCAGCTTTGTGTGTCTGTTTTTTGGGATCCCACATAACTTTTGTCCTGTGCTCCTCCTAGGACGCAAAGTTGGTTGTATAGTCTATGGAGAGAAGTAAGCACCCAAAGCAGAGTTATTCTCAGGACCCATTATCAGGATCCTCTCCTTTCCSCTCCTCAGGTTTATAAAAAGTGTAAGCCTTTTGTACTGTCTGAGGTCTTAACCTACATGAATACTCTGTTTAGCCTGTGCTTGCAGTTCATTGGAAACATAGGATTATCTCCAAAGGCTTAAACAGTCTGAATGCCACTCTGGCAGATCTGTTACTTTCTTTGCATGTAAGTAATACAGTGCATGTTGCTATATTGATTGCTGCAGCAAGACTGACCTTCTCATGTGCTATTCTTTCTTGTTTTATTTTCCTGGCTGCACAAGCGAGCAAAGTTAATTAAACAGATTCCACTGGAGAACATTTGCTTGGAGACCAATTCCCCTTCTTTTGGCCCAAACAAAGAGGTACAGTTAAAAATAGGCAGATTAGTCCCTACCTTTAAACTTCTTTAAAATTCTTTCCCTATATTCTCTCTAAAGTTCATGCGCTCTTTGGAGCCTTAGCACTATGTAACATTCTTTTTTTAATTTTTATTTTTTTTTACTGGCCTGTTCTTATTACGAAAAAAAGAAGAGCCACAAGTAGCTCACAAGATAGAGAAGCAATTTGTAAGTCAACACTTCAGCTTTTGGGCTGACCTTATGTGACAGCTGCTCCAGTAATACACACAGATGAATATTTTCATCGACACCTCAAGGAACCCTGTCGTGTGCTAAGTGACTGTGGGAGTTGCTGTGCACCCTCCCTTCTCCATGGGACCATGAGGAGCTGGTGCTTGGCTAGTGCCGAGCAGGTTTCTGGGCAGGCAGGATAGGAAAGCAGAAGGCTAGGCTTTCCTCTAGCTCACTAAACATCTGGATGACCTATATGTTGTAATTCACAACACATAAAGGCCTAGATGCTCTGGGATTGTCCCACCTGAGGAGCTGCCCGTTGATTGATGGCTGTGGCAGTAATGGCATGGCTGATCGAGACACTAGATTTACCTTCCTCTGACAAAAAAAGGCAGGGAATTTTCTCTGAGAGACTTGCAGCTAATGTTGAATAGTTTAAAWCCTGCCAGGTGTGCTGCAAAAGACAACTGTCTGAAAGGGTCTTTGGAGAACGCTTGGAGTGTTTCCCAGCAAAGGAGCAGAAAAGAGTCCCCGTCGGTGTCTGTCTGGCTGAGTTCCTGTTAAAATGATTAATGCTGCTGGAATGTTAATGCATTATCCATAATGCGTTATCACAGCCAGGGTCTTGGGCAGGCATCTTTTATTGTTATTCAGTCTAAACAAAAAATTCCTGCTGATTTTCAGTTAGGCTGAGGTCAGCCAGCATCTTTCCTATCAAGTAGATTTAGACCTTTAAAGAACATGGCTCTCTTCCTGCTGATAACCCCTCTTCAGAGAGAAATTGGGAACTTCCAGCTGTTACTAAATATTTGTTTTCCTCAATAGCAAGAGTAGCAGCATTTCTCAAGCTTGGGTCTGCAATCTGTCTTTAAAAATACAAGCACATTTCGGTACTAAGCTCTTAATGGATCCAAAATCATGTCCCTTCCATCTAATTTTCGAAGGATGTGTGTGCATGGAAGGGGCAGGCTAGTCACAATGTATCAGCTAGTGAAAGAGAGTTGGAAAAGTTAAGTCACGTTATGGTGTTTTTCATGAGTATATGGCCTTAAATTGCCGTAACTCTTAGGTCATTTGAGACCTCCTAAAAGTGAAGAAGTGTTATCTTTGTTGCTTTGAATGGTGGTCTCACTGGTTTCACCTTCAGCATTGCTGTAGGTTCCTCTGTAGACACAGCAGAGAGTGGGAGTTGTAGGCAGATGTCCTGCATCTACAGAGGTCTACATTTGAGTTAGTCACTTAGGATCTCGTTATAGTCAATAGAGTTGGCTTTTAGGGAGCAATTCCTCTTACTTTATTGAATTCTTACACAGTGAGATGATAAATGGCTTGTGTTAGTAAAGGAGCTGCAGTTATCTCCCCGTTGTGCTATTTAGGAAGGGACGAATTGCATCCTAGCAGTTCCCATGTCTTTCCATTGGGAATAGAAAGAATCTAGACGAGTGGCTCAGATGCAGCTGGCTGCATTTGGTAAGGTGAATCCTACCCAAGATATCTGACACCATAATATCTATCGCAATTCGGCAATTTTTTCTTAACAAATGTAGTCTGGTTTTTGTAAACACTTCTGTTCCATAGTCTCTTGATAAGTTGGGTCAATCTCATTTGGTATCTCTCACAAAACACTGTTGTTGATTATCTTTTAGGAAAGAAATGAACCAGAGAAGATCAGGATTGTCTGCCAGTACATTGCTGCACTGAAAGGAGTATCAGTGGAAAGAGTTTGTGAAGTAACAACAAAAAATGCCTTGAAGCTTTTCCCCAAAGTTAAAGATCGTTTGAAAGAATGAATACTTGTCAAAAAAAATGAAAATGTTCCTCAAAGATAACACTTCTGCAGTTTATGCTTTTTATTAATTTTTTGCAGGCATATGCACTTCTTTTTATTGCATATAAAGGTTTCAGAGGGAGATTACAATTTTTCTAATATATAAATAAGCTGTTCATCTGAGTAAATAACCCAATAAATTTTACTTACTGTATTTGTACATGTGCTTATTCTTTTGTACACAGAAATTACTTTGTGTACATAATTTTTCCCCACCTGCTTTGGTAAGAAAGTCAAGGATAAAATTCCATTAGGTATATCAAATTGATAGCCGATTACAAAATGAAAACCAGATGGCAGCAAAACAGAGGTACCAGATGTACACTTCTTCATCTTTTAAATGGATCAAGGTATCTAGAAATGCTGATTTCTAACYTTATTTACAGTACAGTAGCCTGCTAACTTATTAGCACCCATATTTCAACCATATTTTAAAATTCAGAACTGTGATACTGGAGTCAGAGTATTCTTCTATATTCCTGTCAATACTTAATAAATTGAAGCCAGGTCATCGAAAACAGCCCTACTGTGGGCAGTTACGTTCCAAAATTGAGGTGACCAGAAAAATACCTGGAGCCACAAACAAACTTCATTAAGTGCCTTGTATCACAAATGCTGATTCTCTGAGGGGGATTATGGCCTTACCTTGTGGGGATAGTGAGCAAATCTTGCTGGAATGAGGACTGCATAGGAGGAAGAGGATGTTTACATTTTCCTTGTATTTTCCAACAGCTTTTCAATCAAGAAATGTAAACATCTGACTCTTGCATACTTTCTTTCAAGCCCAGCTTGTTGAGATTTGATTAATAACTTGCTAAAATCATTCATTTCTAGCTCAGCTGGAACTTCAGCACTTCTCTTTTGTTTTCAGAATTCTTGTTCTGAAGTCCCTTTCTTAAACTGCTGTAGTTTTCTTATTTAAATGGCTCACCTGGAAGACAAGTACCCAGGGCATTCCTGCCATTTAAGTTTTCCTGTGCTGTATGAGAGACCAACTTTTGCATTGAAAAGCATAACTGAGAGTTAATGCATTATAAAAGAATGTTTAGATTTTTGCCTGTAAAGACTGAAAAACATAATCTGAAACACATAAAAAAAGGAAATCTTAACTGTGTGCCTGATGTATACAATACAAAAATTCTGATTTTATTTATAGGAAGCGTTGGTATTTTGGCAACATTCTACAGTCACAGTCCTAATGAATCAGCTCCTTTGTTCACTTCAGATTCCTATACTTGGGCTCAAATTTTAGATAGATTGACCTGTGGGTTTTTGTGGGGAATAGCTTAGATACAGCTTTGAGGGTTGGAAGAAGGACGTAACTAAGAACTGAGATCACTGAAACAATCTAGCCAGGAGTGTTAGATAGAGAAATACACCGTGAAAACAGCACTCTAATGGCTGGGTTCCCTTTATTTTGTKAAGTGACTAAGATTCAAACAAAAAGGCAGCTTTTGAGCGATGTTTCATCCAAAGATGGCATTATCTGCAAGATAAAATTAAAATTTGAAAATAGTTATGAAAATAAGTTTCTTTTTCAATGGAATATATGTTACAGGAGGAACAATAACACCACTTGAAATAAGGATATTGTGTTTCTAATTGCTTTATAATTTTCTCCAGCCTGAAAATTTCAGTGAAAATTTCTGCCTGATATCTAGAGTTTTGGGCACAAGAAAATAATTACTGGGGTGTAAATTAATATCAGCTGTTTTCAAGTGACTGCCTGATAAATGAGACATATCTTACTGTTTTCACTGATTTCAGGAAAATAGAATTTTGATAATGTTTGCATCTACATGAGTGATTTCTTTCTCTGTCTCTAATAGAAATCATCAGGGGAGGCCTAARTTCTGGTTTAGAGGGTAAATTATAAACGGATGGCAGCAGTTTTAAGTTAAACTTATGCTGTAAGCCTTGGCATCAGTGTTCTGTTTTTAGCTTAATAAATTTTCTGTGAAATGTAGAAATCCAAGGATGTGCACTTTAAGTGAACTCCTGCATTGGAGGTTTCTCACAGGATAACTTTCTCTTGTTGTGCAACAATGTCCTTGGCCCTGCTCTCGTGCAAATGGATGTACATCAGAAGTAATGGCTGTGAAACCTGTGAAATACAGCTGTGTAAAAAGTCAGAAGACAAGTATTAAGACTTTGTCTTGATGCTGTCAATTTGTTTTGCCTTTTCCTTTCTTGCTTAGGAAGCTACTTCTGGAGATAAATATCCCCAAATATGAAATTGTATTGCCCTCACCTCATCAAATTCAACCTGTTTTTTTTACTTCACCAAGATCAGTACGTTTGTGGCAGAGATGAATTTGACCTCATGTTGATCTGTTGTAAATAAACTTACTTCTTTCTGGAAAATGTCTCCTTTCCTTATGGTGAAGGGAGGTAACTTCCGTCCAGGAACTCCTTCCACTATCAGGCTTGGGCTCTTTTTCCCTGCGGGTCTCTAACGAACTCCGATTGCTTTGAGGGAAATGTCTCCTCTGAGGTCTGAGCCAGGCTGACTCATTTTGCCCTTCTGACAAACATCTGGACTCCCTTGCCATGTTCAGGGCAATCAGGTGCTTTTTTGCTGCCTCAGACATTGTTTGAAGACAGGTGTCTTCTGAGCAGGAGTCCCGTGCAGAAAGCAAATGAAACCGCATGCTGTCAGGCGGGTAAAGGAGATGGTGCTGTCTGGTTGCTAGGGAAGTGAAACCCCAGATGTGTCTGCAACTGTAAAACATAAGCTTGATTCTAATCTTACTCTGACAGCTCTAACTGGCAATAGCTCCACTGTGTTGTACGGAATCAATGGAGTGGCAATAGGGAAGAAAAGGAGAGAAGAATAAAGCCTAGTTTCCCCTCTTTAAAGAGTAAATATTATCTTTGGATGGAGTTTGAGGTTATCCAAAATTCAATGGAAATATTTGGTTAAATGAATCAGATTTAAATCAATGTGTACACCTTCTTTCAAAAGAACAGGAGCTGCTTAGGACTCCAAAGCTACATCTATACCACTCAACCAAAGGGTCACGGCCCTTTCCCTGGCCCCGAGGCCAGCTGACAGCCTGGCTACACCTGTGGTGTTAAATTCTCCCATCCTTCCAAAAGGGTGGCTGCGWCTGAACTACCCGGGGAGACGGGAAGGGCCCTGGCATGTGCTAATCCTGAACTGTGCCTGACGAATGGCAACTGGCCCAGGCCAAAACTGCGCCAGGGATCGCCGTAACAGATTAACAGCGTAGATGACTGGATTTCAGTGACCACGAACTGGCAAAAACTAGTGCAGGCATGGTCTCAGGTGTGTTTTAAGCATATTTCTACCAACGTATAACACCAACAAGTGTTCCTAAAGTGAAAGCAGACTATAGGGCTGTGCTCTGTGCTCTGTGGCTTTGCTAACGTTTCTTTTGTTTTCCACTAGACTTCTCCCCGCCTTGACATCCTGTTTCTTAAAAAGGCGAAGTTGTTCTAGCAAGTAGCACTTGAACTCAAAGCCAGGCAGAAGAATTCTGAAGAATTTACCCTGCATCTGACTTCAAAGGAGAAAAGCAGAAATAAATCAGACTTTTTCTTGGAATTAATGAAAAAGGCAGGAAGGACCTGAATCTGATATAGATAACTTTATTTTAAAAAAAGCAGTTTTCTGACACATACCTGTGATCTCTGACTTCAGGATTCACCTCCAGTAGTCTCTAAAAATCTATGGTGCCTGCACCCATCACTACTGATGTTCAGCTAAGTACTTCGGGAAACCAAACACAGCCAAATTAATATTTTGAAGTGTGTGTTTGTGTAAATATTCATGTTGTAAATAACATCAGAAACTGTGGCTTAGATCACCTGATCTTGTGAAAAACTACCAGCTAATAATCTATGAGGAAACTTAAGACTCCAGTAGCTTAGCATATCTACTACACACACACAAATCTGATAAGACTCTAACAGATCCATGAACAATTCGCAGTATGTTATTTGCTGAACATACACCAACGTATTTTCCACAGAAGCCAGTAAAATACTTCCAACATTGTTAACAAACTTAAATATCGCAGCATTTTCCTAAAGCTCTTTGGAGAACAATCCACCTTTTTATTATGGTGTTGTGCCGACAACTGCGGAATTATAATCCGTGACGGGGCCTGTCAGACGCTGCTCCTATACACATACGCATCAAGCAGGGTTTAAGAAAAGATTTCTCACTGAAGTAATACGTAACTGTGTAAGAAACTACACACCTGAGCCACACCAAATTTCGGAGACTGAGTGGGAAGAAGGAATGTTTTGCCGAGGCTCCTGACCCACGGCGGCGAGGGCTGCACGGTGCCTAGCAACACGGAGCCCCGGCCGTGCTCCTTTGCAACAGCAGCTCCTCTCTGCCCACCCACGTCCCATCACATGAGTACCCTCCTCTGCGCTGCCATGGCCGAGAGCCACATCTGCCGACGCACGGGAAGGCCCGTGGTTTTTCCTGGATGTGCTGGGAGTGGTGAGCACGGCACAGGAAGGCAGTGTAGGAGGCTATACGACCTCCGCAGTACTTGAAGGGGCAGGGGGAGATGCAAGAGGGAGATGTGCTGTGGATGGGAGGTCACCGAACGCGGGCCTGTAACCCCTCAGCCTTGCCTGCATACGACACACAAGCCAAGAAAGTGATTATAGGAACGAGATAATACAGGAATGAGATTACGCTGCTGCTCCCTCTGAGATGTCGTGGGGATTACTGACATTGCTTTTGTCTCCACACGCTTATCAGCCATCTGCACTGACAGGTCCAGCTTAAACAGGAACTAAAAGGCTGTATTTAAAAAAACCCTTTGGCTAGCAGGTTTCAAGCAGCACATTTCAAAATGCTGCTCAGCACCTAGCATCAGTAAGGACTGTTCTCTTTAAAAATTACAGCTTGATGTTGCCACACAAGAAAGCAACTTCTCCCCACGCTGGACGTACCCCAACAGCTTCTGGGCAAACAGGGCTGGAGCAATAGCTTTGAAAAAAAAATTCCTCAGAGGTTCCAAAACAGTGACCAAAGGCACTCTCATGGGCTCCATCACGCGGAGGGCAGCCTGGCTGCTTCCTTTCAAACCTGTCCGCCGGCACGTGGGGCAACGAAGCCTTTTYGGCTTCCCAAGCGAGCCAGGTTCAGCAGCATCACTTTGTGCGTGAATCCGCAGCGGCAGCCGCGCCCGTCCCCTCCCCTCCCGCGCCCTTAGCCCTGGACCCCGCCGGCCGCAGCGGAGGAGACCCCTGCAAGGCACGTCGTCTCCGTGCATCGCCCGGAAAGCGGCTGCGGGCAGAGGGGAGCGCTGGCGCGCCCCGCAGCGGGGGGGGGGGCGCGCCTCCCGCCCCGCTTTGGGGGCCGGTGACGGCTCGGCCCGGGCAGGGGAAGCGGCTCCTTGCCCGG